>NC_068355.1:26425426-26592926 GCF_020536995.1 Dreissena polymorpha
ATTTTTATTACGAATGCTTCGGTTATTGTAGGAACATATGTATGAAATCTTCGTTACAATCGGCTCGGGGCGCTAATCTGTCTTTGCTGCATTTTATGAAATTGGTCTTCAATGTATAATTTTTTTCTTGACTATTTTGTGTTATTGTAACATATTTTTTATCAATTTATTACAATATAACACATATAAAAATCGTGCAGTCCCGCTTTAATATACATATTACAAAAAACTAATTGAGATTATTCTTCAAAAAGTCGTCGCACACATAAGGCCTTTCTTTATATTCATTTACACATTAATGTTATTCAATCGGTTAACCACAGGTGGTCGGATGGAAGGACATGTGCAATTTATCATGTTACCCATTCAGTGTGGGCATGAAAATAAACAGGTCAAAACTTTAATTGAAATAGAGACAAGGGCGTTGTCTATGTGTTTTACCATAACATGAAGTACAAAATGTCATCTATGTGTTATACCATAACATGAAGTACAACATGTCATCTACGCATATTGAGGTTTTTGATAAGGATACCATCAACGGGGTCATATATTATTTGTCTTTTTATTTAAACACCGTATTAGTGTATTTTAAAATTTGCCGCATTAAGACACTATTACATTAGTTGAATGCTAACCCATTTCTTTATGGACGGAAATTATGAAAGCGGTGATACAACTCGGAACCCCTCGACCAAAAGATGGACACTATATTAGCCGCGTTCTTTGAATATTGGGTTTAATACATATGCTTAATAAACGTCTCAAATCAGTATGTGCAGTCCGCATAGGCTTATAAGGAACGACACTTCCCGCCAAGACAGGGACGACACTTCCCGCCAAGACAGGGACGACACTTCCCGCCAAGACTGGTAATTTCGTCTAGAAGATACTTTTTTTAAACAGTTGATTCCTTAAAAGCGGAAACTGTCGTCCCTGATTAGCATGCGCGAACTCCTTTTAACTTCATTTATGCATTAAACTCCGTTTTACAAGAACGAGCATCATAATTTGTTGATGAGGTTAAATGAAAAAACGAAATAACAAAACCTCCGCTTCCCAGACACATCGGCCCGAAACAACTAGAAGACGCCCGCTAACGACGTTAATAGCTCCTCATGCGTCCATCCCGCCACCTGAAGCGCTCCCGTCACTGTCTCAAACCGACGCTGCATTTCAGGGATCACAACCCCCGCCACTGCTTCCGGTTCCTGAACCAGATCCACAAGAGTCTCTTCCAGCACTTGCGCCGTCACCGCTCCCGGATGATGAGAGCCCGTTGCCGCTTGAAGAGCTCATACCGGATGCTGTAGTGGTTGGTTCTTTTGTGGTTTGTTCCAAATTTTGCTGTGACGCGGAATGTTGCGAAGATCCTAGAATGGTATTCGTGGAGAGTCTATACTTTTTCTCTAAAGTGAAAATGCTTAAACATGTAATGCATCATCATCAATATCATCATCATCATAATCATCATCATCATCATCATCATCATCATCATCATCATCATCATCATCATCATCATCATCATCATCATCATCATCATCACCATCACCATCATCATCACCATCATCATCATCATCATCATCATCATCATCATCATCATCATCATCATCATCATCATCATCATCATCATCATCATCATCATCATTATTATCATCATTATCATCATCATCATCATCATCATCATCATCATCATCATCATCATCATCATCATCATCATCATCATCATCATCATCATCATCATCATCATCATCATCATCATCATAATAATCATCATCATTATCGGAACCGACATCATGATCATAATCATCAAATACAATAGCATCCCTGTCGCTACCATCATCAACCGACACATCATCATCATCATCATCATCATAATATCTTCATAATCATCATCAACATCATGAGCAACATGGTTATAAACAACCTTATCATCATCATTAGAAGCAGCCTCAGAAGCAGTAGCACCACCACCTACATCATAATAAATCGGCACCATCATAAAAATCATAACTATTCTCATCCTTCTTCTATTCTTCGTCAGCATCATCACTTCCACAAACACTACCCGCTCAAATAATCAAAGCGCTGAAGGCACTGAAGATGTTCGCTATTGCATAATTTAAAACGCAATTCATTTTTGAAAATCAATCGCAAGTTTGAAATGAACACACGCCATTCAACTTTATAAAGTGTGTGTCATAGCGCACGGGTCGAGTTTTGTGTGCACTTTTTATCAGCCTTATTATTTCATAGAAATAACTCAGACAAAATAAAAACAACATGCTTTTTGGAAGTTCTGAAAGCATAGAAAGTATAATGAAAATGGTAATGATAACTTAAAATAAAGAAAATTTGCAGTCACCATCATATTAAAGGAATATTTTTTTCTAATATCAAATGACTATCACACCAAGAATATAAATTCATAATGAAAGTTCCGTGTACAAAACTTTTGATTTTTGACACCATATACAAATTCAAAATATACAACAATCTTCGTATCTTGTATATGGAGGAATAAAAGTATATAAACATTGCTGTTTATGCTTTACTTATTACCCGAGCAGTTCACACGGTGTCAACAACGCTAACATAAACATAGGTATAGAGCACTAATGCGCTTTTAGGCGTAGCTGTTTCAGTTTTCATCTTAGTGACTTTTACATAACGCCAACAGACACGCATGAATATTTTCGAATATTTAATAAGCTGATTCGAGATACAACCTCTGAATTTTTGCTACATCACTGCGTATGTGCTCAATTCAAAGGATGTAGCACTGTTCAGTGTAAGGAATTCCGGACTACACACTGTATGCTCAAACGGCACAAATTGTGGCCCTGTTACACTTACGCGTTACAATCCATCTCGCAGAATTTCACTTTCGCCTTCAAGATGAGAAAACAATCATTAGCGAAATAGTATAGTGTCACGACAAGAGAAAATCGTTTAATTATCATACCACAATGTTTGCCGTACTTGGTCAGCACGTCTGGAAATCATTCCTTAATGTGTGGATAGGCTGCCATTATTAACAAGTTTGCTATTTTCAATTCAATTTTGTATCAAAAAGCATTGTTCTTAAATGTGGCATTTTCAATTCGCAATGAGATTTGTAATGACCCTCGTCATGCGAAAATGGGTCTTATTCCATATGCGCCCATCATATAAATAGCCCACTCAGCTATCTCTCCTTCTGGTCAGGAGAATCATAACATATTGAGTGATTTTAAAGCGAACAGCATCGCCTATGGCCTGACTGCGCAAAAGCACATGTTGGGTTTAACAAACGCTTGCCGAAACGCATAAGACCCATTTTCGCATGACGGCGCTATTGACGTGTAATTTAAATGTGTCGAAAGAAAACTGCGTTTAAATAAAATATAAACATACGATATATTTCGATAGTGAAGAAAGATACTCATAACAAGGCATATGAGGACACATATGAAGTGCTCTACCGTAGTATATATTTTATTTACTTACACTAATGTGTGGTTTGACAATGCTAACACACATTTCATGCGGTGAATATGCAGCTTACAAGTGAAAAACACAACACAATAGTTTAACTTTTGTTTAATTGTATTTAATTATTTAGAAAAGTAAATTGCTAATTTTATTTCAAAGTCAGCGTATACGCCGACTACATTTTTAAAAGACATTTATTGTTATAAATATATTTAATATAATATATATAGTTGTTTTCGGTTTTAGCGATTAAAAAGCATTTTCGAGGTTGCCTATAGTATGCCTGTAGTAATTGATGAACTCATATCCAACTGTCTATGTATTGAGAACTGTGAATATAAACAAGCTTAACCTTCTACTAACCTTCTACTATTGCATTCGTATTATTATTATAAATTGTTTGTTATATTCGGGTTTAGCAATAATGAAACTTTTTTTTGTCTATCGTATCGCTGAAGTTATTGTTGAACTTATGTTCAACGTTTTATTAATTGAGAATATAAATAAGCGTCAACTTTTTCCCGAATCTCTCAATTTACGACCTGCACTACGTCATTGCATGAGTTGTATGCGAGAGCGTAACCTATTGCGTTGTTATAACCCGTAAACTTTCCTTTGTTTATCGACAGGCGCATCTATTAATAGCCTCATATCATGAATGCCAAAACAGCCGGGAAAAAGAACCACGTGACCAAATAGGACGCAAAACGCATATACCATGCGACTACGACTTTTATTATGTAAGAACGCTCCGCAAATCCTTTGAAGTCGGAGCCTTGTGATTGCTATTACGTAAATAATTGACCTCTAACTGAAGTAAGCAAAGGAAACGCAGCACCTAATTGACCAATTCCTTCTATGTGCGAAGGCAGATTGAATTTTACTAATGTATGGTTTGCCTATTATAACACACATTATAATGCGGTAAATATGCGACTAACAAGTAAAAAACACTATAATTAAACTTTTGTTTTGAGTTAAGTTATTTAGAAAACATTATTCCAAACCTTATTTCAAAACAGCAAGACTACATTTTTTAGAGAATATTATTGTTATATTTAAATGTTTTTTAACAATTTCAGCGATAATGAAACATTGTTGTATGTTGTCTATCGTATCCCAGTAATAATTGTTGAACTCGTGGTCAACGTATTATTAATTGAGACCTGTGAATATAAACAAGCGTAACCTTATACTACTGCGTTATTCTCACACGGACTCCCCTTTGTTTATCGCCAGCTTCAGATTTATGAATGAGCTGAGCGAAAATACTACGTCATGCACACGCAGCAGAAAGTGAACTATTTTAATCATTCATAAACAATCTCCTCCGCGACACGTACAATACGATCATTGTTTATTGATTCTTTTCTATAAAACACCGTTCGAAAATATTGAATGTAACACGATATTAATATAATGTTTCCATTTCTGAATACACATAATTGAAGAACTCAAACCTCTTGCATAAATTATACAACTCTTTCTTGCGCGGATACGCAACGGGTATTAGGTTAATCATACCTAGGCCGTATCGACCTGAATTTCACACTAAGCACTTTAGACGGGCGCTAAAGCGCCCATCTAAAAACATCACCCCCACCATCATCATCACCAACACTAATTAATTCTACAATTAATTCTACACAGCTCTGAATCCACGCATGCGCACGTCTAACAGCCAGTCTCATATGTTGTGATGCTTAGCGTGTAGCCATCGTGGCACGACAACATGCACATGTCGTTGCACTTTCGGTACGTGTCGCCGCTGATCGGAAGTGCACCTGGTTCGTTTAAAGTAAATAATATCGATCTTAATCTTCTTAGTTAACTCAAGTTTTGTTTTTAATGCAAACGTCATACATAATACATATCCTTTTGAAAATAGCTAAAATACATTTAGTTGAAATGATGATGCGAAATACGATTGATAAAGATATGGAACAAAATGCTCAATAAAGCACTCGCTAAACAAAATATAGTTAACGCCTTCCTTTTAATAACGATATGAAACGCATCCAAACAGAATACATGTTCAAAACAGTTCTGCATCTTGAAACATATTGATTACCATTCCCTTTGTTGGTCTCATGCGTGTCGGCACTTGTGTTCATCCACCACTTGCTTAGACAATTCTTAGGCGTCGGTGTGCATGCATGACTCGATGACGTCGCCTCTGGTCGCATTGCGCAATTGCAGACTCAGCACTTCCGGTTGTCCAGAGCCGACGGCGGGCAGCGGTTTTTTTCATTTCCGGAAGTGTTTCCAGAATATGGGAAAAGGAATTGTTGATACGCCATGCCACCTCCTACCGACCGGAGCCCCGGTACGCGAGCGAGGGAACTTCCGGGGTTCCAAGGTACTTGACATTTAGCTGCGATTATAAACGATTTGACTTTTCATATCATAATACTAAAGGAATTATCACAATTATAATAAATTCTCTTCTTAAATTACATGTTACGGCTAGTTTGACATTTGTGCTTCTAGAACTACCAGTATAATTGCTACTTAATATTGATGATTGAATAAATACCAAATCATTAATACGTCAACAGCAGACACTCTTTATCTTAATTGTTGACTGAAGTACGTGCCTGATAAAATTTAAGATCTATTTATTAAGAAAATAACGACAAATATTCACAATTACAACACTTAATAAAACAAAAACAGTATTTTCATCACTGTACCATTACAAATAAGAAGAATCAAAATCGACGCCCAAATGACATCCGACCCATTTTTGAATAACAGCGTCAAGAATAATTATGTCATTATTATTGTCACTAAAACAGCGTTGCACCTGGCGCGTGTAACTATTTTGCAAAAGTCGTTTCCGAAAACATGAAATATAAAAGGGCTGTTCGATGTTTGATAATACTGTTACTAAATTTGCAGTAAGATGCTTATATGATTACCATATTAAACACAATTGAGTTACGGCGTATGAACGCGGCTTTCTGTCATTATGGGCGTAAAAGAAGGCTTTATCAGCCCGTTTTCTTAAAATGCGTGACAGTAACTCGAAGAATACACTCAGACTACGGTTAGTTTTAGTGATATTCGACCCTATGTTGGTTCGACTGTTTCAAATGTTTGCGCTTTAATTATGAAACATACAGTTCCGTTTTCTGGCTAGAACTGGTGTCAGATTTCCGAAAGCGCGACTGAAGTTGAACTATATGAAAATGTTTGATAACAAATATATGTTCAAAATTTGAATTGCTAATGATCTGCTGTTGAATATATGTAATACCTATACATTATTGAGAGATGCTCAACTTAAAAAAGACAATTAAATAAATAATTCAATACTTTGAAATTCTTTCGTAAGGGTTTATAAATTGGTATTCAGTGGTGCATGCTATTAAACATAAGTATTTACGCTATGATGATTTTTTTCTTTCTCAATCTAAACTTTGTTAAATCATCTAAAATAACTTAAGGTCAGAATTGTATTAAAACAATTTTTATTGTCTTCCACGCGTCCTTTATTTTAAACTGGCCGTAACTCTGTTCATCTTTATCTTGTTTTTTTGAAACTACAAAATAAAATCGTAAATGAACTTTGGCATAGGCTTATAATGTTCACGATCGAACGATCGTCAGATCGAAAGAACCCTTAAAGGCGCAAGCATGTTACGTTCTGACATTTGTAAATACTTAATTTCATTAATGTCGTTAATGATAGAAAGACATTTTTATTTAAGACTTGTACATCGCCTTAACACACACATTTACAAAGAATATTTAACATGATAAGGAATTCTTATTTTCGTAATTTGTGAAAAATGAATCGACAGTTTGGAAAAAGGTAAGTTTCCAAAAATAACGATACCATTTCTTTAACGTTATAAATCACAGGAACAAACCTATCGTCAATGTCGAATTTAAAATTACTAAATTCAGTCGTAACTATAACTTGTCGTATGATGATAAATAAAACAGGGCCCTTATCAATAATACCGCTGACTTCAAATTCGCTGGTCGGTCCTTGTTCGTCCACCTCTGATTGCGCTATACGGAGGGGGGGGGGGGCAGGTGTGTCAGAGGGATGACCTTAATACCTTCACGCAACTCTCTATGTGCACAACGACAGAGAGTGGAAATGGGTCAAATTGATAACTGTAAAAAGTCGCCATTTGATAGATAAACAAGTTCATAATCGAATAAATAAGTAGATCCATATTGAAGTGTTTTAGCATAATTAATTAGCATACATCGCTGTCAATAAACGAATATCTCAACCTTATTTGAGCAAAAATACATATGCATTTTGCTGAAAGAAATATATTTGTTCGCTTTATATATTCATTGATTAATGATATGTCTTCGGATAGACCATCCAAATGCCCGACTGACCTACCACCCGATCGACGGCTAAATTACAAACTTACAAGAAGAAATCTTAATATAATTTTTTTGGACTCGCGTCCTGGGAAAACGGGGCTTAATGCGCGGGCGTAAAGCGTCGTCCAAGATTGGCCTGTGCAGTCCGATATTGCTAATCATGGTCGACACTTATGGTGGACGAACCAGTTATCGAACACCTAAGAAATTACGTTCAATTACCTTAAAATTGCAACACTTAAAATGACAAAAACATTTTGTTTTAACTAATGACTAACAGTTCAATCATTGAATGATTTATCTGTAAAGCAAACTACCTTCAAGAATTCATAACAATGATTCCCTGATTATTGTCACCTCTAGCAGACAAAACAAAATGGCGGCCGATGTAAACATGACCTACTACCCGACACTTCATAAATACTACTCCAGTATATACAAAGTCACATGACTATCACGTGACCCGGACTCGGCGAAAAAATCTGCGTCTGCTGAAATAAAAATTGCAAACGGAAATATGATTTTTGGTGTGTAAATGCACGTTTTGATAAATGCATTCAAAAAGTAATAGCAAAAAACACACAAAACGGTGTAAATAACAATAAATGCATTCCTTTAACCTGTTTTTGGCGCATTTGTTTCAAGCTAAGTAGGCAAGTAGGTCATGGACTTCATGTGTGACCATTTGTTTATCAATGTGACGTCATGCGCACTTTTGCGCATGTGCATACAGAACCAAAACAAAACGTCCGATATTAGGTGCTGTTCGATAACAGGTACTTACACGATACCAATGTTATGGTATTTGCGTTTAACTAAGTCTCTTCTTAGCAAAAATCTAGTTAAGGAAGAAAGTATCGTCCCTGATTAGCTTGGGCGGACTTCAAGCATTAAGCCCTGTTTCCCCAGAGCGAGACTAAGGTGCATAGATCATCATCCGATTGGTTACTATGATTGCACGGCTTTGAAAGTATGTATGCTATTAAACCGTCCAATGACTGCTGGGTGGTTGGCTGCTTATCCTTGACAGCTGGTGCTTAAAATGTCAAATAAGAATTTGTTCACAATTATTCCTAGTTTTTTTTTAAATGTCATTACATGTATTTGTTAGATTAATATTATATTTGCAATACTTTAAAGTTGTTCAAATATCAAAATAAGCAGTTGATTTTTTTTCCCAAAAATAGAAGTATTGGAAAATGCAAAGTTTATATAATACAATCCATTTTTGGTTCTTAAACGTTAATATATATTTAAATTTTCCATGTATGTGATAAATTTTTAATATTTGTGTTCTATCATTTGCATTCGTTGAAATATTTAAAACGAGGGCAAGCTTGTTTTGTCTCTCTGATTTTGTGTTCTGTTAAGGCCACTCGTTGTTTCATATATTATAAGCACGAGAAACCAAGTCAAAAAGCGAAACTGCAAAGCGAAATTCCGATGCGCAATCATGAAATAAATATCGAAATTTGGCATCGTAATTCCGTGACCTCGTTCCGTGTTTTGAGTGCATTCCTTTATCTGTTTTTAGGGTGACAATTCTGAAAAAAGCTCCGGTATCACCAATAAACTTAAAATAGAAAATTACGTAAGCTTCTCTGGGATCTTAAATTAATCCGACTCGTGTCCGAAATATTACGAATCGACGGATTGATTCAAATACAAGAGAAACCATCTTTTTGTTTTCTACGCCTTCTTATCCTCGGCATTATAATCAGCAGCAATAGAAGTAGCATTATGACCATAGCGTGTGTTATAATGATCACCATCATCATCATATAAATAATCACAAATGTTTATCTTCATCATCAGTCGTCATCATCAGTCTTTCTCATTATTTATGATCTTAATAACCGCCATTTTCATCTCTGGCATATAACAATTTCAACGACAAATAATATTGTTTGTGAAATCAAGCGCCAATCACTAGTTTACAAACACCGTGCTCTGAACGTTATTCTACTTAGTCTGTGTGCATTACATTTTTTTGGGAACCCACATGTTGTGTTGCTGATGACATACATGTGCAGAGGTTAATTAAATAATGAGCGTTTCAATTTACAAAGCATCATTTATTTTTTATTATGCAACGCCATGTGTTTTAATTGGATACAAGTTATAGGGTGTTTCGGGGAGTTGTATGACATTTTAAATGAGAGAAATTATAGAAACATGCACGACGCCTTTTTTAATATAAATATACACACTCATCCTTAACTATAAATTTACTTCTGAATCGCTTATCGAATTGAATAATGTAATGCATCCATGCCAAAGATTAAAGATTAAAGATTAAAAAGATACACATATACACGCAAGTTTAATGGTTAACAAAACGATCTATGGGTGCTCCATATAACGACCAAATATCAGTTACTATGTATTAAATTTGCGTGGCCATACTTGAACATCGAGGTAACCATTGTTAAGGAACGATACTGAGAATGCTCCCTGCAAAAAAAATTAAAAAATGCTAATTTTCTAATACTACACGTTTTTCATGGTGGGAACTCCGTTCGGTAATGTCTTGACTTTGTTGTACGAGAAGAATTTCTTGTAGGAGGCCGCCATGTTGCGCCCGTACACGTGCGTCTTGTAGAGCAGGTGATAAACACGAGCATGTCACGAGTCTCCATCCTATGCCACTAGACGCTGAGTTGACTGCAGAACAAAGGAACCCTGAAATACACGTTCAAAATACTGTATTTAATAGTTTGTATTTAATGGGGCAGGGTATAACAACGGACATCGTATGTACAGTATACTATTTTAATTAAACGCAGCGTCGCTGCGATTACCTTCCCTTATTTCTTATAAAATGTGGGACGTAGATGTACGAAAAAAACGAGAAAAAAACACATTACTGCCTAAAAGTTGTGTAATATATGAGGCTCGGCACGAATAAAATAAGGGTTTATTTTATTCTTATATACAACGAAGCATGCAGTAACCTTTTATTTTCTATAAATATTCACGCTGGATGCCAAATTTAGACATAAACTGTCACATGATTTTCCGTTTTAGGGGCACACATTCAGCCGAACCTCCCTTAACAAAAAGTGTACATTTTTCATTCACATTAAAACGAAATGTAAATTGAAAAAAAAAACGATTTTTAACATGTATTTCATTGCAGTAAAACAATAATTAATATGCACTCGTCGCATTGTAAAATCCTGGCATGCATTTACTGAGCCTCCCTTTACAAAAAGTGTACATTTTTCATTCACATTAAAACAAAATTTAAATTGAAAAAATAAAACGATTTTTGACGTGTATTTCATTGCAGCAAAACAATAATTAATAGGCACTCGTCGCATTTTAAAATCCTTGCATGCATTTACTGAATTATATTATAATGGATACGTTATATATAGCAATAAATGTGATATAAACGAAGGCCAACTTATTTTAAACTTACTTTCGCATCAGTTGCATAGAACGCTTAAGACTTATTTAAGCACTCTCGAGTCCGTTTCCCTTTTGGTTTATTCCTCGAAGAATAAATAAGTCACTGCGGTGGCGGCCCAGGAATGTAGTCGTTTATATTATCCGGGTGGAAACTTTGCCCCCCTCCTCGAATCTGTCAAGAGAGCTTTGTATGTTGACGCCGGCTTTCATGGCGCATCTGCCGACCTCTAAATCCTCAGAACTGGCCATTTCCTGACAAGCGCCGTTTTTGTGAAAGGTAAGACACGAGTAAATAAAGTCTCGCCGAATCCTATTATACTCGAAACAGGTAATCTAATAATTACCGGTCCCATTTTCCTGGAAACTAGATTATAGAGTCTCATTAGTTCCATTAGCTAAGACCAGAAATAATCAACCCAGACGCATAGCGCCTCATGTCCTCGTTCTAGTAAACATTGAACATCAATCGCACGTATAATAAATTTGTATTTAAATCTAACAATATAAAAAATAGTGCAACACGTGAGATAGGGTATTACTGTCATAAATCCGGACACTGACGTTTCGTTTTACATTTGCACAACACACTTATGCTTTATGTTGTGTTCACATTTTCTGAAAGTATTTTTACACTTGATTTGCACGTGTCTGCAATATGCAATGTGTCGTCTACAAGCTATCCGCCTTATGCTGACGTAATGTTGCTACCAAAAACGAAATCTGACATAGTTCGAATGCATCCACATCTATGTGACAACTGGCGATGTCGACACTTTCCAAAGAAGTTAGAGCACTGGCCTTATAAACACCGAAGGGTAGTTTACTTTAAATATTGAATTCTTTCGGATACGAATACAAATTTAAGGGTTAAAATCTTAAAATGTTGTTTAACCTGATCCATTAGGAATTATGTGTTTACGCATATAATTGCATACAACGCAACTTGATATATTGAGTGACAAGTTAAGTTGTTTATTTCTATAAGAGAACATGAAATATTGTATATTATTCCAATGGGACAACTTGTTGTATTTAATATACCTGGAATAGTTCATTATTACCAACCTGAATCCCAGGTGTTTATTGAAATCTGACCTGGATCTATTACATTACTGATATCTGACCTGTAATTTAGAATCCACAAGGCCAGGGCCGGGTTGCTCACAGCACCGTTAAGATAACATTAACGTTAAGCTTTACCTCCGTTAAGAACCCTAACGCAGCGTAATTTAATCAGCCTTTAACTTTATGCTTCTGAAACAGTTTTAACGCTGACGTTAATTAACGCAGCGTTAAGCCTTTACGTCAGTGTTATATCACACAATCCATTCCAAATTTCAACTTCCTGTTCCTGTTATCCAAAATGACCTCCAACACAGCAGACAATTCTTTTCCTGAAATAAAAAGAAAAAACGCAATGTAAATTTTAGTACGATTTAAACTTTCAAGTTGGAAGAACTTGTAAAAGAGGAGAACATTTTTGCAATACATTCTTATAAGTTGTCAAATACTTTGAGAAACAAAACGAAACAGGAACATGGCTAAAGAAAGCAGAAGAGATTTATTCACAAGGGGTTGCAATGAAAAGTGCTGATGAATTTAGAACAAGTGGCAAAACTTAAAAAGGGAATGTAAGACCTCTGTTACTCAGGAAAAGCTTGAAAGGAAGAAAACGAGTGAAGGGACCGTACCAGAGGCTGCTATGGCCAACGAACAGCATGTCATATGTTCTGAAGTTTATAAAGATTCAGCATCATTCAATGTTATAAAAGAAGGAACGGGCGGCGAAGAAGCCATTTTGAAACCTAGCGTTTTATTGTGCTTTAGACCTCAATTAAAGTTAACGGCAAAAACTGCCGTTAAACTGGCCGTTAAAAGCAAGCGTTATTTTGAGCAACCCAATGTTAAAGCTAATGCTGATTTTAACAGGCAAGTTTAATGATTATTTAAATATACTTATTGACAAAAAAGTATGTATTTTTATTTTACGCCACGTTCAAAATGTTTCCGTTAAATGAAACATCGATTACAGTCTCACAATTGATCAGAGTACATATAGCAAAATGAAAAACGATGGCATAAATAAAATACCAGGTCAATGCTGAACCCAGATAAGTTTATTTTATCGTCACTAAATCCTAAACTACACGACAGGGCTTGTGTATATGTTTTTTCCGATACTTACTTAATAAACGTATCTGTAATCAGCAATAACCAGTATTGTCTTAAACCTTCTAAATTTTGCTGTGGTGAAGTGGATATGTCTGCCTAGCCACTGAGATGTGATGGCTTTGATCACCGCTTTCGCAGCTTTCCTTACATCTCACCAAAAGACACCAAGTACTGTTTTTTTTCAATGAAATGTGCCATATAGCTTCCCAATAAGCCTCAGGCTTTCGATGCAATCGAGCTACAATAAGGTTAAAACAAAACAAGGGTTTATACTAACTTTCGTCGTGAGTGAGAGGTATGTCGTCCACAAGAGCATGTTTATGCTGGATCCCGACATAATTCCAGTGGCCGATGACGGTGTTTGAACTTCAAGACATCATATAAGATCATGATTGTGTCCACGCCTGCAAACATGTATCAAATGCCACGAGCAGTCATTTGCGCAGTCTGTTCAGAAGCTACCATGTCCGCCATTAAAATCACACAACCTCGCCCGATTTTATAGCGGACAAGGTGGTCCCGACTATACTGAATGGCTGCACTCAGTATAATTTTGTATGCTGTTAAAAACGTTAGGTACCAAAACCTAAAGCAATTATCATGTTTTTTATTTTATTTTGAAACAAGTCCTGGACTTCTTCAAGTGTTAAGTTTTGTTCAAGTCAAGCCTTACCAAATGAGTACATCAATAACCTTTTCAACTTGCAACCGTCATGACTGTTAATTTTTGTAAAACACATTCTGTGGCTAAATTTTGAAAGCTTCGTGATCTAAACTTATAAAAAAGTAACGTGTTTGTACGATTTATTCAATTGTATTTGTGTGATCAAAACTTAAAGTATATTTCCGTCAATTCAAGCCTTATAAATTTAAGCTATGAACTGTTGGAAAAGTAACACAAGCCCCGGTTCTTTCCTCTGTTGGAGAACATGAAGTCAACTCCTATGACGACAATGAATATGAGTAGGAACGAGATGATCGCGTATTTCGAAAGGCTCTTGATAGCGCTCTGTTATATCATTATTATTTATTTATTTATTACTAAATTTGAGTCTACAGAACGCAGGCATGTCCTGCTGACACATTTTATAACACAGATACATGTGTCATTTGTTACATTTCCAGCCCTGATAGCGAAACGTCACTACATCCGGAACAAAAGCGGAACTCCCGTCCTATCCCCCCAATCGGCATAAATCTACGCTGATTATTTCTGATACGGAACTTTAAAACGGGCGTGTCGACTGGAGATCGAAATACGCTAAATATTAGCTTATTTTTGTGCAACTGAGTTTGGCGGAAATTGTTCTTTTCATGAACATGAGTTTAAAATATGTCAGTCCCAAGCAAACTTATGCCGTCAAAGGAAGAAGTCAGACAGACGAACACATCGACTACTATATTTCCCTCTAATTTTTCGGGAAATATTAGAACACAGAAGCATTCGCAGCACTTTCTCCAATGTCTTGGTCTACAGCAAATATAAAATATAAAATTAAAGTCATATGCTCTCGATAATTCTCATCAGCTCCATATGCAATTTTATCAAATTCGCTCCTCGTTTATTTGGACAATAAGCGTCCGAGTGAAGGAGATCTGACGTTCTTTCGGGGTCGTCCAGATGTTTGGTGCTACGTTATGTGGTTACGTTCGCGTTTTTGCTAGGCACCAGGCACGTGACCGAGTAACAGCAGTATTTTGTCAACGGTATCACAGAGTTGGGTTTCGAACTTCAGCATTCGTCTAAAAAAGTGTGTGTGGTATGAGGAGTTAAACTATTTTATCTACAGTAAACCCGTAATAAGATTTAAAGTCTAATTGATCAACAGTAAAAATGTTTCCGTTGTTGTTGTATTTTTGTTTTTGTTTGCTTTATTGAAGAACAAATATGTATTTTATTGTCGTTTGGTAGCAGTATAAACGCAAATGTTCTGATGAATATTGTTAATATACCCTTATTTATACATAATAAAATGTGACCTATATAGATTAAGTATATGTTGTCTCTAACAAATTGTATTAATGACATATGTGAAAAAGAGGATTTAATGTATGACAGGACTTGTGTTCACGTTGAAATCTTCATAAACATCGGAGTTTCCGTGTAGACTCATTTATACATGTCGGAATGTAATGTCTTAGGTTTTCCAAAAATTACTGTTTCGTGGACCAGTGAACTGGTTGATTTCTGATTTGATAAAAAGAAAGAAGGATTTGCGTCGGTCATTTACAGATGTGTTTGTGTTTAATTCGTGGATCGGTCGAAAAACGAAATCATCGAACATTAACGTCCCATTAATAATAATGATTTTTCAGTATGCTTTTTCGCTGACATTTATGACAGCATCCTGTTTTGATACGCAGGAAAATCATATCGTGTCACGTCATCCGGATCTATTACATTCGCTCTAATACACCATTTTTCACTGAACAAACCGATCTGTGAAAATAAACTATACATACCAAAATTGGCGCGTTTTAACGAAATAATTTACAAACAGTTAACTTACATAGATAGAACATTAAGCTTCGTCGGACACCGATATGACTGCGGAGGAAAAGATATAAAATGTTAAAGCGCTGACTGCAGTATATCACATGTATACATTCACTCATTTCATTGATCCTCGCATTGGGGAAACTGGGCTTAAAAACATGTGCGTACATTGGCATCCCAAATTAGCCTGTGCAGTTCGCATAGGCTAATCGGGGATATAACATTTCGCTTATATTAATTTTTTAGAATAAAAAAGGCTCTTCTTAACGAAAATCTAGTTTAGTCGGAAGGTGTCGTCCTTGATTAGCATGCGAAGACTGCATACTATATGGGGGTACACTTTACGCATATACATTATAAGCATTTAGCCCATTTTTATCAGAACGATACTCATTTAAATTATAACGAAACCGGAAGATATCCTTGCTTAAAACAAGAGAAAAAGGGTAACAATGACCATAATGCCCATAATTGATTGTTGACCTCTTAAGTGTTAACAAGACTTGCGCGCTACGTTGTCAACATCTGCGATACATCTATACCGAAAATTAACCTTTGACATATGTGTGTGACATTGACCATGTCGATAGGGAGACGGGTGTTACGAGAGCCATAGTTTGCCCCATGTTAAACATTGCTGGTAAGTTATTTTGATGCAGTTATGTTGAATGAACCGCTCTCAGTACCGATAATTTCTAACCAACACATGCAAACACACAAAGCTCGCATTGTGCTAGATTAATCGAGCTTTCAACAAGCGTGTTCGATATATATTTGGTATTTCAACTTCATTAATTTCAATGAAAAGGAAACAGCTGGAAAGAATCAATCAAGTCATTACTGCATTTATCTCCCTTATATACGATCGAAGACAAATACGGACATTTTCAATCTACCAGACGTGAAAGGTTTTCAAGTTATTACTTTGTTCTTAGTTTATAGAAATTAAGCTCGTTGTACACACCTGTCATTCATACTTTTAATTTGTAATATGCATTTAAAAACAGCATAACAAATGCAACAAAACAATTGATGGTAAAAAGAACCAATACGATTGGTATGGTGATTTCTCAGACCGAACCGCTTGAAAATAAGTATCATTTGTAATGTAAAAAAGTAGATTCTTGATACATAAATATATCATGAATACAATCGACGAATTAAGAAACTTATTTGACAGTGACAGTGTCCCTCGTCTTTTAAGATTTAATAGGTATCAACAATAAGTTCCTAATAGATTGACACATTCATGTCCGACCAGATTAGGTATCAACAGTAAGTTTCTAATAGATTGACACATTCCTGTCTGACCAGATTAATTGAGTGTTTTTTACCAAGCTGATATTAAAATCGTAATTCGTGTCAAACACCTGAAAAGCTTAGTCTTAGAAGTGACAAATACGTTAAATCCACGTGTCATACGTTAATATGTGGAAGTTTTAATAATTATGTTTCAGAAACGGCCTGCCGGACTTACGCAAAACACAGACAACCCGATGGGCAGACATCAACGGTGAATCCTGTATACACTGTGGGTGTTTAGTAGGATATACTGGTTAGATTTGACTTTTCGAAAATATATTTTAATGACTAAAAAGTCAAATAGGATGAAATCGATAGGGTCAATCAGGGCCGGTAATAAAATAAACTGCAACAATTTTTCCAAAATATTGCTTTGGTATTGAACACATTTGCATTTCACAGAACAGTATTGTATTTTTTTGCGCATGCGCGGATGTAATTTCTGGTAGATCCGGAGTCTCAAACTATCGGCAGCAGTATACGACGATAACGGGACTTAAAAAATATAAAGGTTAATACCGTCAATAGAAGCTTATATTTCTAAAATAAACATTAATATTGTAACAATGGATAGATTAAAGTGAAATACTGTTGCATTAAGTTGAGGGACGGCCAAATTATTATTGCTGCAGCATTTACGGGAAACTGTGGATGCACGTGTCGACTGTTGGAGCAAGTGGCAATTTTAACAAACAGAACACTGCCTTTCTTAATTACAAATAGGACAGAATGTTTTTAAACAAATAGACATTTCAATAGCTCATGGAGAATGCATTTGCGTTAGGTGTCGTCTCATATTAGCCTGTGCGGTCCGCTGATATGATTTTTTGCTCAAATGTAATTTTCCGTAGCGAAAATCCAGTTGAGTAGAAATATGGCGTCCCTAAAATCTGTGTTGACAGCACAGGCTAATCCGAGGCGACACAAAAAGCATTTAACCCATTTTTTTCGACAGCGAGGCTGGTAACTTTTTGTGATCTTTAATAAGGGAACTTCCCGAACCTTGGTTGCTTCTATCCACGAACTCTACGTCGATATATCACTAGACGCTTGTTCCGGTGAAATGTCGATCGCCCGAGACGCTTGGTCGTCATCTGGGTCAGACGATGGAGGCGCCGTCTTATGGCGAGCTTTTCTACGGAAGCCGGATCTACCGGTCGTGAGGTCTGAATAGCTTGACAAATAATATGCACGGTTTTGTTTCCGGTAGTGGTAGAAACAATTAGATAAGAATTGGTTGTTTGCCTAATAAGATCTCGGTCATATATTAATTTTATTTATGTACAACATTTTTTTTTTGGTTTTGTGTGTGTCACAAACAATAAATAAATAGGCGACTATAAAAAAAAACAAAAGTGTGACAAATAAATATAGACCAACTGGCACTTAGGAAAACAGTTAATACACCGTGGGGTCATTTATCTTGTGGAAAGTGATTTACTGCCATACAAATATACCAGCACAAAAACCACAAATTCAAAAACAACAAATAATGGCATTTTTAAGGATGCAAAACTAGTTAATCCACTCACCGGCGTCAAAGACATGGCGTCTGCCTTTCGATTGCATGTGCGGTCTCTTCTGACGGATAAATTTGAGTGTTTCGTCGTCCATCTTCGTCTGCCGTTGGGTTTCCGTCAACACACCCGTTATGTCCAAAATAGTATTCGCTTTAAAAAAGAACAACAAGTACTATTTTCTGTATCCTGTTCTGGATCATATCGGAGTTCTACTGAAATCAGATCACAGTTCTCAAGAACTGATCATATACATGTGTAGTTATTTTATTAACTGATCATGACATATTTTATATGAACTTCCGGGTATTACAAAATATAAATTAGGTATCAGATATGGGCAGTTATACTCAAAGTTTGAAAGTGTTTTTATTTGTTCATTACATATTTAAGCATTAAATACCTACTTTTTAATTAAATAATGTTTCGCACTTCATTTGTTAAATGATCTGCCAAAAATCTGCTATAGTCTGCTCAAAGTAAAAGGTGTTGGTCTTTGACTGATTTCTAGTTAACATTGAGATTATACAGTTTTTGGCACCAATGTTTTTCACTATTTAAGCCATAAGAAAACGGACACAGTATAAATTAGATGCAAGTGTGTAGCTTAATGTGTGCTTTGACTATGTAACAAGGCAACACCATACACACCCGTTTCAGGTTGAATGTATCCTGTATCTTTCCCATAAATTCCTGTGCAAACACCGGGTACGTATAAAGCGTCTCTTTCAGTACAGACAGCTCGATCTTGTTGATATCGCAGTAGGTCAGGACGCGAACAAAGTACAGAGACTTTCCACTGTTGGTCAGGTCTTGAACGTCCCCTCCGAAAAAGGCGTCCTTACCTAAAGTGAGAAATAATCACCATCATCATTATCATCATCATCATCATCATCATCATCATCATCATCATCATCATCATCATCATCATCATCATCATCATCATCATCATCATCATCATCATCATCATCACCATCATCACCATCATCATCATCATCATCATCATCATCATCATCATCATCATCATCATCATCATCATCATCATCATCATCATCATCATCATCATCATCATCACCACCACCATCATCATCATCACCATCATCATGCAAGGATTCAAATTGTGATAAGAAAGCTTTGAGAGGAGTGGGTAACACATTAAGTGAGTTTTCAATACATGTCCGGGAACAATTAGGAGGAATAAAACAATAGAGAAAATTTTAAAGCGTAAAAGGGGGTAACCGCTGCGGAGGGTTTGTAACCAATATGGTATGTAACCGCAAACCCTTGGGAATGTAAAGTTGGCTAGATTCTTGGAATAAGAACGCCATGTATACCTGCCGAGGCTCTCTGGAAGGCGGGGCAGTTGTTTAGCAGATTCCGATTGAGATGAAGGCAGATATCCACATGCAGACTCCGGAAAACTCTTTGAAACCTGCATGAACAGAACCATATGTTTGTCTGTTTGTTATTCGAAAATTAATATTTTATAAAAAAAACATATGTTCAGAATTTTAACACGCTTACTGTAAGTAAAGATACATTTTGCAATAAATTATAGACATAACGTTGCTTATCAACCAATTAAGATTTAAGTAAATAGGATTTAACAATCTGCAAGTGCAATTTTTAAATTCTCATTTATTGTTCTGATCCTCAAAAATATTTAACAATTTTAGAGATAAATGCGCCGAAACGGACCACTAAGAACTGAAGAATACATATGAGGCAAATTTAGAGGGGTTAATACCACGTCCGGCTATTAGGGTTGGACATCCTATATGAGGACATTTAAAGGAACATCACCACCGCTTACTCGAAGTTTTAAATTAACATTATGGGGTGGGCGGTTTTAAAATTCGCACGTTAAGACATCTTTTTCGGAGTGGGCGGAGGTAAATTGTAAATACTCCGCCCTCTAATCCCCACACAACTAAACGACCTCTTTGCACTTATAAATCATTTCTTTTTAAAAATAGTAAGATCCTCATACTGTGTTCATGTCGATTTCATTGGTATACGCCGACGTATGCTTGAAGCTCTCTTGTAGACGCGAAGCAAGATTTTTGGGCAGATGGTGAAAGTTGATAAACTCTTCGATGCTCTGGGTTTTATCATGGTATTCGTCCGATCCCAGATACACTCTCATCATAATCGAGCTACCGTTGCCAAAGATAGCGGCGCTTAGAAGAGCTGTTATGAGAGGCGAAAATAGTGTTTATAAAAAATATCGTTTCCAAATATAGTATTTCAAAGAATTTTTTTCTTGAAAATAGTGTTCCGAGAAATAGTGTTTCTAAGGGAGCTAAGCCACTTAATATTGTTGCAGGTTCTGATTCAGATAGGCATGGTATTGGGCAAAATTTAAAAATAAGATTAACACGTGCCTAACAAAAGAACTTTTATTTTTTTTAATCAAAATACATTACAAAAAGCACTAAAACTGAAAATGATGTAGTCATTAAGTAAATTTGGCCGCCGCGGAACGCACGCTTAAAGTTTTAGCATTCTGTTGATTTTGAACAAATGGTAAAATTGAAGACAATTATGACACAATATGTGTATAATTTATGACTTGTTAATTACACAATACTATTGTTGATGGCAATATGTGATTCAACGAGTTTGTTTCTATATATATCCGGTTTGAATGAAATGTTTCTTTACATATCCGGTTTGAATGAAAGCAACATGCAAAGATGACGTCACATTAGTTAATGTTATGTTCCACTGTATATCATATAATAATAAAATGATCTCTTAATGTATGAACCATTCTGTGACGAAATAGGATATTTTTCTCAGATGAAATATATAATGCGAATTAAATAGCTCTACATTAAAAATGAGGTAGGCTCTGCGAAAACGGGGTTTAGTGAATTCGCACTTTCCTACTTATCTGGGTGTTCGCTAAAAAGAGACTTCCTTTAAAAGGAAAAATACCAAGAAAGCGTCAACAGTTGTTTCCCAGATCAGCGTGTGCAGTCCGATTGCATTAAGCTTCATATTCCCAGAACAAGGCTGAAAGGTAAATATGAATCAAATAGAATCTTACACCCATGCAACATAGCAAAAATGGAGAATATCTTCTCGGCGTTGGTGTTTGGGGAGACGTTGCCGATCCCTATACTGGTGAGGGAGGTAAACGTAAAGTACAGCGCCGTTATGTAGTACGTCTTGACGCTGGGGCCGCTGTCAGTGACGTTAGCGACGTACTGCTCGTGGATATTGGTCGCAAGCTTTTCTAGCCAACTTGCGACAAACCGCAAATGTGAGAGCAACCGAAACATGTTCACGGACAATTACATGTACTTAATGAGAGCAACCGCAAATGTTTACAACTTTCCCAAAGAAAGAAATAAAAACGACCAGCAATGTTCAAAAGGATATGTAAAAACTGGGCATAATGCATGTGCGTAAAGTGTGGTCCCAGATTAGCCTGTGCAGTCTGCACAGACTAATTAGGGACGACACTTTCCGCTTTAATGGCATTTTTTGTTTAAAGGAAGTCTCTTTTGACCGAAAATCTAGTTTAAGCGGAAAGTGTCGTCCCTGATTAGCCTGTGCGGACTGCAGAGGCTAATCTGGGACGACACTTTACGCAAACGCATTATGCCCAGTTTTTACAAAAAAAGACACATTTGATCCACGCTCTGAGCATACGATTTTAATGCATGTGCTTAACGTACCGTCCCAGATTAGCCTGTGAAGTCCGCACAGGCTGATAGGAGATGTGCTTAACGTACCGTCCCAGATAAGAATGTATAGTCCGCACAGGTTGAAAGGATACAACGTGTTCCACTGTAATTGTTTTTCTCGTTTAAAGAAAGTTTCTTGTGAGCGAAAATCCAGTTTAGGCGGAAAGTTTTGTCCTGTAAACGAAACATGTTATAAATGCGGAAAGTGTCGTTCCTGATTAGCCTGTGCGGTCACATATAATAACTACTTTATGTATCGAGTAAGCAGTAATGTTTAGTACACAAGTAAAATTAAGCCGCGATATGAGAAAACGGGGCTTAATGCATGTGCGCAAAGTGTCGTCCCGGATTAGCCGTTCAGTTCGCACAATCAAAGCAGGAAGGACATTTACCGCTTTTATGGAGTATAAAAGAAGTGTTGAATAAGACATGTCGTAAAATCTATTCGTGGACAAGTAAAGAAACCATTGTAAAACGTTTGAATAGTCAGGTTAGCGTTCGCAACTCCGTATGTTTGTTCCAAATGTTCCTTATTATTCTTGAATTATCATCCAGAAACCATTTTACTATTTTGAGTCACTTTGACCTTGACCTTTGACCTAGTGACCTGAAAATCAATAGGGGTCATCTGCCAGTCATGATCGATGTACCTATGAAGTTTTATGATCTTAGGCCTAAGCTTTCTTGAGTTATCATAAGAAAACCAAGTTGAGTCACCGTGACCTTGACCTTTGACCTAGTGACCTGAAAATCAATAGGGGTCATCTGCAAGTCATGATCAATGTACCTATAAAGTTTCATGAACCTAGACATAAGTGTTCTTGAGTTATCATCCGGAAACCATTTTACAATTTCGAGTCACTGTGACCTTAACCTTTGACCTTGTGACCTGAAAATCAATAGGGGTCATCTGACAGTTATGATCGATGTACCTATGAAGTTAAATGATCCTAGGCCCAAGCGTTCTTGAGTTATCATTCGGAAACCATCTGGTGGATGGACGGACGGACCGACCTACCGACATGTGCAAAACAATATACCCCTTCTTCTTCGAAGCGGGGGGGGGGGACAAAGAAAAAATGCAAATTAAAATAACCCCAAATCTTAGAGGAGGTCCTCTATTTCTAAATAAAGTGTCAGTATTAACAATCTAGCCTGCGTTGAGCAGCTTATGACATGCAACCTGGTCTACTATCTCCTAATAAGTTTATTTGTAATTTAACCTATTGTGATTTTTTTGCTTTTGTTGTTGTCACTTGATCTATTCGTGGGCAAGAAAAGATGCCATTGTAAAAATATGTTAAAGGAGGATCCAAGAGATTGGCCTATTGTATATTTATTTTTGATTTTGACATTTCTTACAGTAGCAAGTCTAAAGTCAATGATTTTTTTAAATTTGGGAAATACACAAGTATGAATAATATTTTGCAATAAACTTTATACTACACGCAATAAAAACAAGTATTCTGCGGTCGGAGACATATGCCCACTTATTGTGACAGTGATCTTTAATTACCTTTGACCTAGTGACCCTAATTTCGATAGGGGTCATGGTGACATATATTACACCTCTGACTTGGCCAGTAGAGAAGATTTAAAAAAAAATCAACTATGTAGGTCTATATCAATTATGTGACAGTGGAGCATTTCCATTTTAGAAACTCAGGAAAATAACTAGAACAGTATTTTTAGTGGAACACATTTGGATTTCACATACGATATATCAAAGCTGTAGGTATTGTGGTTTAAAAAAGAAGTTATTATGGTTAATAAATCTATATGGCCATATTTTTTCCCAAGGGATATGCATTTAAACATTTTTGTTCAGGCCTCTACCAGCTGTGACATACCAAATATTTGGTCTGAGACTTATGAATCATATTTTTTAAGTCATAAGTCTTTATTTAATCATCAAACCACTGGGGCGTCGCCAGTTTTGACATGAGGGGCATGATTAGAACAAAACTTGTAGAGGACAATGAACTAGATGATAAATATCAAAGCACTGTCACTTGTTATTTCAGTATAGAAGATTGTGTTAGTTATGTATTTCATCAGTTTTCATAGACCCCTTGGGCCCAGTTTTGACAGAATGGGCATGATCTGATTAAGCTTGGTAAAAGATGGCTATATCATGATGATAAACAAAACATATCAAATGCCTGACCTTGTGGTTTGGGAAATATCTGTACAGTA
The DNA here is from genome assembly GCF_020536995.1 of Dreissena polymorpha. NCBI lineage: Eukaryota > Metazoa > Mollusca > Bivalvia > Myida > Dreissenidae > Dreissena > Dreissena polymorpha. The sequence continues at coordinate 26,450,047 of NC_068355.1, forward strand.
TAGTATTTAGAGTCAATATAAATTATGTTATCCCTACGGCGTGACTAGTTTTGACCCCTGACGGTCATAATTTGAACCAAACAAGCAGAGGACCTTTATATGATGTTACACCACAAATATTAAACCTTGACCATTCCAGTTTCAGAGAATACAATTTTTCATGCAATTAATACTTAATTTAATTCTAAATTTACAGTTAGTTCTGCTGATTTCATTTGCAGTTGACACAAATGCTGTTTTTCGTTTACGCATTTCATGTTTTGTTTGCGTGACTTATGATGTAGCACGACAACATAATAAATGTTATATATTGCCAGTAAGTGTGTGATGGTGGGGGCGGGGCGGGCAGCATAAGATAAGAAAATAAGTACAAGAAAGAGTAACAAGTAAATCTTTAAACAATAATTTAAAGCAGAACAGTATACTCATGCCCTTTGACCTTGAGCTGCAAGTTTTCACCAAGGATCATTGAATTAATGAGTGACGCACGGTATGGACGCGGAAGATATTCCTAGTTAAATCAAAATCCTTCCAGGCATGTTAATGTTACAAGCCAGACACTTGAACCTAGAGCATGGCAGTTTTCTGGTAGTGGGAAATCTAATTATGAACTGACATTAAAATCTTTCTAGGAAAGCAAACATTACAGAAATGATATTAATTTCAGCCAGAATACACACTCATGCACAAACACACCAGAACTCAGGCACAGATTGATTGTGTGACTAATATATACCCTCCTTCATGGGCCTAAACAAGCCAAAATCTGTGCAAAAGTCCCTTTAATTGATGATGACCAGTGAATTTTATATACACAATTTTAGGTATGGATATCATATTGCAGTCATTACAACTTATGTAAGGCCTCCATTGAGTTGGCAGGTATGAAAGTATGAATCGATTTTAGATCTCTTTTCAAATTGCCTGACAATACACTCACACAAACAGATCTGCATAATTGACATATTACAATGTACATATATTCACTGGGTAGGGTAATCTGATTGTAGAAGCAACTGAAGCATGGGTACTGAATAATCTTCAAAAGTCATAATTGGATCAAAGAACATTTTAAGAAATAACATTTCCATTATAATTATTCAAATGTGTTATCAAATAAGCAGTGTCAATTGTGTGTCATTAATATAATCAAGAGAAATATGTTAATAGATATGGTATTCAGCTTCTAAACATTTCTTTAACATTCCAATAGACCTATATGCAATGAATATACTCTATGGATCAATTATATTTTGCAAAATTCCTTTTCAAGCTATTGAGTTTGTCACAAGTGATAGATTATCTTACACAACTAAATTTCTTAATTTTATAATCATGCTTCAAATATTTATATTAACCATAAACTGACACTGACATAAATAATTATCACAGTTTGTTCATTGTTTGATAAGTTTCAACATTTAAATATATTTCCGAATAAAAGCAAATATAAATTAATCTCAATTTAATAACAGATTGGTGGGTTTAAAAATGAATGTACTTTGTCCTAAAATCTCTTGTTTTGAATGTTACGTCATGATAAACATGGGTTGAAAACATCTAAATTTCTATATATTATATGGGCCGTGCTGTGTAAAAAGGAGGTTCGGTGCATGTGCGTAAAGTGTCGTCCCAAATTAGCCTGTGCAGTCCGCATAAGCTAATCAGGGACAACAATTTCTGCTTCTATGATATTTTTCGTTTCAAGACAGTATCTTCTAAGCAAAAATCCAGTTTAGGCGAAAAGTGATGCACATGCAATAAATCCCCTTTTCACAGAGCATGGCCCATCTGTTTTTCTTTTTCTTGTACTAACTAAACCACTGAAGGCTATTTACGCACCTGTGATAATCGGATACACACTGAGGGAAGCACAGCTGACTGTGGGTGATGCAGAACTTGTCAACTTTATTGTCTTTGTGTTCATAGCAAGTTAGTAGAAAATCCACAACTTTTTTAGAAACTGGCCACTTATCTATATCTACTCTTCCAAATGCTGTATGTTTAGCAAATGCTTTACCATGGGGATCAATACAGTTTCCACAATAAAATCGTTCACACTGTTTACAATAGAAATCAGCACTTGTCTCAGCATTATTCAAGTCTTCACAGGCATTACAAATATAGTCCTTCACTTCATTAGAACTCTGATCAACTAAAGACTTAGCACTTGCTGCCATTTTGTACCTTTTGAATAATTTCAACAAAGTCACTTTTTGACACTTAAAATTCAGAAAAAATATGCGTCAATAAAGAAACATATTATGAAGACACACACTTTTATATATTTTGTACAATAACACAACATTTAAAACTTCTAACTTGACTCAGAAAACCACATCTTAAATAAAATATTTGCCAAACAATGATCCTAAAAGCTCTTTGCGGCAGGTTTTGTAATTATAGTAAACATTGTCACTATGTAATCCGTCACGCATGTGGGAACAACTACAGGATAAGGTTACTTTTAACCCCGAATAGAAAGAATGTATGAATAAAGGTGTATTGAATGGAAGGCAAACTTAATCCAGTTTTTTTTTCCACTTTTTGGGAAGATAGCCCATGGCTTTGGAATTGGGAATTTTATCGGCATTTTCATGAAATTGGGAAAATTAATTCATTAGCCTTTTTTTCCACACGAAAAGTCCACTAATTAGGGAAATACTAAATTTGATATAACACTTTATTATCATTAAAATTAAAAGAACAAAATCATAAAGTACTTTGTTAGATGTAATTGAATTAAAATTGAGATAAAGTACGCATAACACACTTCATTCTAAAAAAAAAAAAAAAAAAAATTTTTTTTTTTTTTTTTTTTGAAATTGGGAATTTGTTGCCACATTTTGGGAAAAAAGTATACTTTTTGGGATTGGGAACAAAGCCGAATTTCGGCTATAAAATCGGGCCAAAAAAAAACCCTGTCTAAATCTGACAGTAAGTTAAAGAGTATTAAATACTTTTGGTTAAGAAGAATAGTACAAAGAAATGCCTGGTTTCACAAGAATAGTACGCTGAATCCTAATTTTATTCCAGATGGGCAATGTTTTGATGTTTAAACTTGAATTAAAGCGACCGTCAAACGCAATTGACGAAAAAGTTAAAGTTCCAAAATACCATATTTTTTACAATTATTAGTTTATATTGATTAAAATATCACAAGTGTTATATTACATTACTTGAAACAAGAGCTGTCTCCATCAGAAGACATATGCCCCCAAAAAATTCTTTTGCGAAACCTTAACGTAAATTAATGCGGACCTTAAGTTCAAGGTCAAGGTAAAAGGGGTCAACATTTTTGCGCGTATGGAAAGGCCTTTTCCATATACACATGCATACCAAATATAAAGGTTACATCTGAAGCGACATAAAAGTTATGAGCATTTTTTCGAAACCTAAACGCAAAAGTGTGGCAGACAGACAGAGAGACAGACAGTGCGATCACCATATGCCTAGATCTTATGACCTTACACATGTTCATGAAGTGTGGCGAAGATCCTATGACATTTGCAAGAGTTATTGAGGGAGACGAGAAAAAACTCAATTTTGCGATGATTCAAGGGCCGTAACTCAGAAGTGTCTGGGTCAATTCGGCTGATTATCAAACTTGACCTAGATATTATTGCCTTACACATGTTCATGAATTGAGGCGAAGATCCTATGACATTTGCTGGAGTTATTGAGTAGAAACGAGAACTCACAAAAATTTGCCAATCGTGGCATACACTAAGCGACCTGCGATTTTTGCCTAAATCTCACATCACCGCGTTAGGGCCAACGTGACAAATCGCTGTGAATCGTCGCGATTCACCGCGAAAACACTCTACGGGTAATTTGCGGTGATCCCACCGTGATTTCACTGCGATCATCTCGCGATAAAGATCAGCTGTAGAATCAGCATGAAACACAGCGATGGGGCAATTGCCATGATTTGCGGTAACTACTAAACAAATTTCAACTTAACTAATGTCAACATTATTGACGATCACATAAGATCGCGAAAATGTATTCCAATATGAAAGTAAACACCCTACTTGCTGAATGTCGAATCCTGATTTCCAAACAAGATCTTTATTTGCTGCGCGGCAGACAGATTCTTTTGTTTTCAAAGTTTTTCTGTATCCACAACGAGTATTCACTCCATATCATGCCTATGCACTCGGCGATAATTCGCAAATATGAGATACAGATAATACCCTGATATTTTTTACTTCTACGTGATTGTTTTAACATTTCGTCAGTATCTCTGCATACTTAATGCAATTACCATCGGATGTCATCTGTCAAAACAATGATTTGTAGATCAGTAACCATATCGAAGAAATTTACACAGTTTAATCTCGAAAAAGAGACTTTCTTTAAACGTCAATGAAAAAAACAACATATCTATTTGCATAAGAGTTGCTAAAATACACAGACGACACAAATATAAATAATGTCGACTATTTGAATAAAATCAAATGTTGGTTAACTTTTAAAAAGAATACTTTCACTTCGTCCCGATTTTCAGAAAATGACTTTTACATGTGCATCTAAATTTAAATTTACACATTGCTTCAGGTGATGTACGCGTGTTCAGTCGGAAATCTGCCGTGCGGATGGGCTGCTATTTAATAAAATAGTAACGTGTAAAATTCATTTGATTGAACAATTGTAAACATTTGTCTTTACAATTTCTTGAGCAATGTTGAACGGAATATACTTTTTAAAATAGAAGCCGTGATCATTCGGAATTTTAAATATTTCAAACATAGTTTGTTACAGATTAAATTAGGCAGTGAATCTTTTGATTTGGTGGCATTCTGTTTCATTTTTGACCCCATGCAATTTTTCAGATCATAATGACAAAGTTGATCAGTACAAAAGTGCTACTGAAAACCGCAGACTGCGTTGTTGTTTTATAATCCAATCAAGCCCCGAACATCCAATATCCTGTGTATTACCAGAAACAAACTTCAGACAAGCACGCGTTGTCTGTCAAAACCATGAACATATTGAAGTAGCTCACAAAGTTAATTCCCATATAGGATCTCAGAAACAGACTTGAAACAAATGAAATAATGATATATATTTTCAGAAGAATTGCTAAACATAATGCGAACCAAATCAACAAACCATATACCAACAGCACAATATATATAATAATACACAAGTTTGCCAATTTAAATAAAAACATATATTGGTATAGATCTATTTCCACAAAATTAATTTTCACTTTTCTCGATTCCCAGAAAATGACTTGTACATATTGCATGAAATCTAAATATAAATTAAGTTGTTAATTGGTCGTTGAAGAAGAATATGAACTGTACAAGACACTTGTGTGCAGTAAGTATAGGATGCAATAATTGTTTCAATGAAGGAACTGAGACAGCGTAACGGTAACAATACAGCGTATTTGAAACATATTTTATTGAAAGGAAATTTAAATGCCAAGTATTTCGCGAGATACCTCGGTAATGTAATAAACAACAAAACTTAATGGAAATTAAAATCAATGATATCAATGTTTTACCCGCGAAGAAATGTTTATTAATTACAAATAAATACACCCACGCCAATTTTTGTGCGCTTTTAATCAGAACAAGGTCACAGGGGTCAAAATTTGTGTGCATATGGAAAGGCCTTGTCCATACCAAATATGAAGGTTATATCTCAAGGAACATAGAAGTAATGAGCATTTTTCAAAACCTAAACACAGATTTCGAAACCTAAATGCGGACCCTAACTTCAAGGTCAAGGTCACAGGGATCAAAATGTGTGTGCGTATGGAAAGGCTTTGTCCATATACACATGTATACCAAATATGAAACTGATATTTCAAGGGACATAGAAGTTATGAGCATTTTTCGAAACCTAAACGCAGATTTTGAAACCCAAAGACTGACCCTAAATTCAAGGTCAAGGTCACAGTGGTAAAAATGTGTGTGCGTATGGAAAGGCTTTGTCCATATACACATGCATACCAAATATGAAGGTTATATCTCAAGGGACATAGAAGTTATGAGCATTTTTTGAAACCTAAACGCAGATTTCGAAACCTAAACGCGGACCCTAGTTCAAGGTCAAGGTCACAGGGGTAAAAAAATGTGTGCGTGCGGAAAGGCCTTGTCCAGATACACATGCATACCAAAAATGAAGGTTTTATCTCAAGGGACATAGAAGTTATGAGCATTTTTCGAAACCTCAACGCAGATTTCGAAACCTAAACGCGGACCCTTAGTTCAAGATCAAGGTCACAGGGGCAACAAATTGTGTGCGTATGGAAAGGCCTTGTCCATATACAAATGCATACCAAATATGAAGGTTAAATCTCAAGAGAGCATTTTTCTAAACCTAAACGCAAAGTGTGACGGACAGACAGACAGTTCGATCACTATATGCCCCCTTTTCTTCGAAAGAGGGCATACAAAAAAGTACAACACAAACCTGTTTATGATTCATATAACTGTTAATATGTATTTCTATACAAAAAATTAGCGATTCCAAAAATCATTTTAAAAAATGCAACAACCAAACGTTTATTGGATCTAAATCTGACACCCTTTAAATGTGATCAACTGGTCAGGTCTGACGTCAACTTGAAAACTTTTGAAAATCAGTTTAAAAACAAAAAAGGACTGGATGATTTAAAATAACAAACAGGGTAATCAAATGGATATGTCACACTTTGCTTTAAGATGAGAGATAAAACATACTATACGAGGTTCACAACACAAAAAAGGAATATTTAGCCCAATGAATGCATGCACACATGAGCAAACATTTAACTTTATCTTTAAAAAATATCATAGTTGCAATATAATATCATATGTCTTTTGAGCTAAGGTATGTTAGATTTATGTGCCATTTCATCTATATACCGGAACAAAGTTATACATTAGGTATCTACCATATTTTACAATGAGCAAACAAACTGAATTAACCCTTTACCACTTAGATATGTATTTTGACACATTTGTAGTCCCTTAGAAAGTTACATTTAATTTAATACATTTCTTACTAAATTCAAGTTTTAAAGGCTTCATTTCCAACCCTTAGTTTCCGATGAGCAGCAAACAGCATACAACCTGAAAGACTTCGAGTTACTTGCAGGCTATGCTGGCTTTATGCTGGTTGCACAAGCCATTTTCACTTTGCTTCTTATGGGGAAAAGGGTATAATTTTGTACACCGTTACAATTAGCTTTAAAATAAATACTATAGATATATCATATCATTGAAGCTAGCAAGCAGAGATAGAAATGCCACAATTATTATGTAGACAACATATATTTTGGCAATGTAAAAAGCACTGAAAATTAAACACTCATATGGCAAAGATAAAGTGAAATGATATTTGAAAAGTACTGAAAATAAAAACTCTTGTGATTAAATACTACAGAACACTCTCTGAGTACTTGTATAATACCTGTAACATTGTTTTAGCTTCCAAGAGCTGCTACTCATAACAACCTTGGGACCAGAATTGTACACTTTTAACCCACTTATGCCTAGTGGACTCTCCCATCCTTCTAAATTGGAACAATTTATTTCCAATTGAGCAAACATCGCAGACCCTGATGAGACGCCGCATCATGCGGCATCTCATCTTGGTCTAAGCTGTTTGCCAAGGCCTTTTTTTCTAAGCCCTAGGCATAAATAGGTTTAAACTTCAAATTGACAACAAAACAGATCTTGTGATCTGACGCCTTCTGAATGAGGTGATCATTTACGACCCTGTGAATAAAAATTACTTGAATAAAGAATATAAACAATTTAAACTTGATGTTGTGGACCATTCATACTGAAATTGTTTATATAAGTCAAAGATTGGACATTACCAACACTACATTTAATAACACACAGTTCATCTTGCCTTAAATTAGCAATTACATAGCCAATGGCGCAATACTTGGAAATAAGTTTTATAAGTGTCAGCTGTCTAAAAATCAAAGTACTAAAAGTACTGGTGTGACGATGCTTTTGAAAAGGATGGATATATAGAGGATATTTCTTGGATTCGGTAGAATATCGATTTTCCCAGAAAAACAGCGAACAATATTGATATTTTCACAGTGATTTTTCACTGTTTAAAACAGTGAAATACCAGTTTATTTCACTAATATTTCTGTATAATTAATCACCGGCAAGAATAAAATAAATAAGCATCCATTTAAGTTAATCTACATCACCGCAATTGTGTAATTTTTATTGCTTGTCATTTATTCGCAGGTCAATAGTTAATGGTTGTGGTGCAATAGTTTTCAATCCTGGACACTGCACTCCCCTTCAATGAGATTTATTTACCTAAAAGTCTCATATTTGAACTTACAATTCTTTTTAGGAGTAATGGTCCAGACAACCAATGGATAAAACAGCAACAATATGCTAACCCACAATTTTTCGAGGAACATAATTGAGAATTCCTGTGCTAGCCCCCAATCACAGTATGTTGGGGTATAATTATAGTCAAATTGTGTTTCTCTTCTCAAAAGATTGTTGTAGATTTTAAGTTGAGGAATATATCATCAAAGACTACAACTTTTAGAAAGACATTTACAAAAAAAATTAATTGATAAACAAGGTTTTGTAACAATCTATACTATACATAAATAGCTTAAACAGCACAATGTGGCTCTCCTAAAACTGATTGTTTCCTTGTGATGTTAACTAATTTTTCATGAAGATCTAGAAAAAAACATGGCATTGTGAGTATGAACAAACTATTTGCGACTATCCAATCTAGTTGAGCCTTGTTACGGAGTTCCTACATTTATTTATTTGAACATTCTGATCAACTGTCATGAAGATCAGGTAAAACATGTAAGTGTTTAGATTTTAATGATTTAGTTATTGATCAAATGCATGGAAGCGCATCACCCACTTTGGAACGTGACCTGTTAATCACTGAGACTAGACCTTGTGACCTAAATTTTGAATATGCTACTTTAAAGCTTGACTTTGAAATCATTTAAAATAATGTTCTAACCAAGTGGATCAGAGAGAGAATGCGACCACTAAAGTATTAACAGACCTGTTCTTATATTTGACCTAGTGCCCTATTTTTTGGCAGAATATGAAACCCAAAATGACAAAGAGGTGACTATGTTTCATGAGAATCTGGCGAAGAGGTCATGACGCCCAAATTTAAACATTGTAAAATAATATCTTATGTGTTCACAATAAACTTAAAGCTTGGATAAAATACAACAGATAAAGAGTGATAAAAAAAGCTCACCTTGTCACATCATAACAAGTGAGCAAAATAACCAAAACTATGAGTGACTTCATATAATTGCTTAGTAACTTCCAATAACAATTAAATGTTACTTTTGAAACAAATACAATACCTAAATTCCCTTTCTTACAACAGGCTGTTCTAAAACAAGAAAGCCCTGTATCGCTCACCCAAAACTCCTATATTGTCAAACAAAAACTTGTGTATGATTTGACTAAGTTGTAACCTAGCTAAAAAAAAATAAGCCTGCACATGACCAACTTGCATATTCAGCTTTTGATTTGATTTAAAGATGGACATTGTAAGCAATTTTCATGAAAATCAGGAAGATAATGTGACCTGTAGAAAGGTAAAGGAAGTTTTCTATAATTTGACCTAATTACCTAGTTTTTGACAAACTACCAACTTTCAAACTGAAACTTAATTTCATCAAGATAACATTCTGTCCAATTGTCATGAAGATTTGGAAGAAAATGTGACCTCTGGAGTGTTCACTAACCTTTTCTGTGATTTAGTCTGTTGACCTAGTTTGGACCACATATGACCTACTTTCAAACTTAACCTTGAATTGACCGAGTTGAACATTTACCAACATAAGACAAACAAGGGCTGTTTGTAAAACATGCATACCCCCATATGGGCTGTCAGTTGTAGTGGTAGCTATTGTGTGAATACATTTTGTGTCACTGTGACCTTGACCTTTGACCTGGTGACCTGAAAATCAATAGGGATTATCTGCCAGTCATGATCAATTTACCTATGAAGTTTCATTATCCTAGGCCTAACTATTATTGAGTTATCATCAGGAAACCCTTTTACTGTTATGAGTCACTGTGACCTTGACCATTGAACAAGTGACCTGAAAATCAACAAGGGTTATATACCAGTCATGATCAATGTACCTATAAAGTTGCATGATCCTAGGCGTAAGCATTTTTGAGTTATCATCCTGATACCATGTTACTGTTTTGAGTCACTTTGACCTTGACCTTTGACCTTGTGACCTAAAAATCAATAGGGCAATCTGCCAATCATGATCAATGTACCTATGAAGTTTCATGACCCTAGACGTAAGCATTCTTGAGTTATCATCCGGAAATCATTAAACTGTTTTGACTCACTGTGACTTTGACCTAATGACCTGAACATCAATAGGGGTCATATGCCAGTCATGATCAATGTGCCTATGTAGTTTCATGATCCTAGGCCTAAGCATTCTAGATCACTGTGACCTTACCCTTTTACCTAGTGATCTGAAAATCAACAGGGTTCATCTGCCAGTTATGATCAATGTACCTATGACGTTTCATGATCCTAGGCCTAAGCGTAAGAGTTATCATCTGGAAACCGACTGACGGACTGACCGACATGTGCTAAACAATATACCCCGAACAAGCCACATACGAAATGCAGCATAACACATTCTAAAAGTAAAAGACATCTGTGCAATGATATCTTTTCTTCAAATGGTAAGATGAACAAACAAGAGGGACTGAAAGGCCCAAAGTCGTTCACCTGAGATAACAAGATATTATTGGGACAAATATTGTGACCAAAACTCATGAAGATCGGAAAATAAATGTGGCCACTTGAGTGTTAACAAGGTTTTACTATAGCAATATAAGAAAAAATGCCCCACCCCCTGGCAGCCATTTTTTTAACTAGAGCTGTACCCTTCACCCATGATTCGATGCGATTTCTATTCCAAAAGGTTCGATTTGATTATTTTCGATTTGATTCAAATTAAACTATCTGCTGCTTATTTTGCAAACTATTTCATGTTTGGTTTGTCCAGGGCAAGAATTTTAAAGTCTTTTATTTTTGAAATACAATTTAAAATGCTATGTTAGCGTTTCCGATCGCCAAAATCGCCAAAGGCGATTGAATCTTTCAGCTGGCGATTAAAGTTTAAAATGTGAATGAAAATGGCGATTGCAAAAACCCCTGATAATTCTCTATAAGTATATAATATTCCCTACTTTTAAAGAGAACTCGGTACCGATTTCCACATGTAATGGCCATAAAAGCTCCAGGTGGTAATAGATAGTCCACTGATAAGAGATAACCGGATGCCCTTATCGTATATTCAAGCCACATAACACAGTCATGTATGCTGACAGATGCATCACGGGAAATTTTCGGGTAACTTTCCAGTCACTAAACTGTGATATTTAACGTCCAATCGGTTACGAGAATGTTTATGGAGGCGGAGTTATATAGCTATTATTATTATTGATTGACGTCGGTCACAGAGTAAGCGTTTATCGCAGGTTTATTAACAATCACAGTTGTAGAATTAATACGTGATATAAAACCGGTAAATAAAGCAGTACATTAAAGGCGGTTTCGGGCATCATCATCACACCTATTTACCGTACTGTAAACAATTATTAATTATGAGAAGTTAATTGCAATTGGTGAGCAGTGTAAATTTACTTACGGCGAGTAAGTTGTGAAAAACAAAACCCGTTAATAATTTGATGCGGTAACAAATTAAATCCAGTGCATGTATATTTTATCATGTCTATTTGTAGAACTGATTTACACCGTTTTTCTACAGCCACGTGATAATAACTATTCACTATGCATTAATACCGGTATGCCACGAAGAACCCGTGTTATAAGAAAGAGCGCGAAATTTTTGCTGTCGTCTGCAATGCAATGCAAGTTCTACGCATGCAAAGCATGCTTTTTTAAAAACAGACGATGTGTAACTAAATATAGCCTAGCCGCTCAGTACATGCAGTATTTAAGACTTACAAATTTACCGGTACGTTTGAATAAATTTTATATTGCAACTATGGAAAAATATGTTAATTCAAGAACACATTGCAGTAAATGTATTTTTCAAGAATCAAGAAGCACCAGACTACGGCAAATATTATTGGGAGAAGCGCATAGGAGTTACGCAAGACCCACCCAATCAAAGACCGGGGCATATCTGAAAGTTTTAACAGTGTATACCGTTTATGCCAGTGCATGAAAATAAATATAAATGAAAAATAAAAAAAACATGAAATTATTTGACAAATTAACAAATTATTTATTTAAATGTGACTTCATTGATAATTTAATACAGTCATTATTGATACCTATAGATTCATGATGATTATGTCCTTCATTGAGCAAATAAGGTTTTAATGTGGATCGTCATCGTAGTGCTGAAATTTGGCTACTAATTTTTTTTCCTTAGCGCCAACCTAGAAATGCAACATTGTTTTATGAATTACCGTATCTCCTCCTGTACAACAACATTCAGAGCTTGAGGAAATACCTAAGAGACTGCTGCAAAAATCCAAAGCTTCTCACCACAGACAGGCAGTGGGGGACTGAGGATCTTACAGATATACAAAACGGAGCCTTGTTTGCAAAGAAGTTGTTACCAGTAAGTGGTGACTTGGAGGACACAACATTGCTTGCAGTAATCAGTGTTGTAGCCAGTGGAATGCTCAGGTGTGTTGACAAACAATTGTTGGACTTTTTGCCAGGTGGCCAATTAAATGACATGTCAAGGTCAGAAGAACTCAACCGCACTAAGTTCGCACATTCCACAAACCTGAGCTGTGAGCACCACTTTGGCGACTTGGACAGCTCGCAAAAACAGAGGCCAAATGTGACACTGCACCACCATTCATCTGTGCAACTACTCAAACGGAATCGAGTCAACCTGATGAATTGGTTTGGTAAGATGCCATCAAACGATCGGACAGATCTGCTGAAGAATGCTCGGAAACAAGGGAAAACATTGCGAGAAAAACACATATCCAGTGAAAGAAATGTTCTTCAAGAAATCAGTCAAGACATGTCGGTTGAAACTAGTAAAAAAGGAAGAAAACGAAAAACAAGACGAGACAGAAGAAATTGAAGCTGAATTTATTAATATGCACAGTGATGTTCAATTCTTTATCAACGAGTATGTGGCTGTGTCCTACCAGGACAACTGGTACCCTGGTATGGTTCAGAAGGTTGCCAAAGATTTGAAAACGCTTACTGTTAATTGTTTGGCAAGGACAAATAACACAGGACATTTCATCTGGCCAAACCGGAAAGATGAGCAAGAAGTAAACACAGTTCATATTAAGTCATGGTTTAATGCCAGACAGCAAACACTCTGGAAGACTGTGGTTCATTTCAGAAGATGCTGATATAACAACATCCTATGAAAAATTCAGCAAGGTGTTTTTTTAGGACAGCAATATAGTTCATTAGTTGTTTTATTCTGAAATTGTAAATAATTGTATGGATTTGAAGGAACCGCTCAAATTTGTTGTTTTATTATTATATTCACTAATTGTATATAATTATGCTATAGTTTTATTAATGTAAATATATATTTGTTTGTGAATTTATCCTTTAAAAAGAGATAAGCATTTTTTTCATTATAGATATATTAATCATCCTGTATGTAAAATATTAAGTGATGTTTTTATACCAAGTTTCATGAAGATATCTCAATAAAAAAAATTAATAATAATAATCATTAAAATATCATTGGCGTTGGTGCTGCGAATTCCTGCGAAATCAGTCTTCTGAAGACCAAAAAAGTGGCAAAATTATGGGAAAATTTCTGAACTTAAATCTCATAACTTTGGATGAAGTAGAGATATTTGAACAAGTGTTCTGAGTTTGTTTTAATGAGTACTTTCATAATCTGTGCAATAATTCCTAATTAATGCATAAATATTTTTTAGCTGGGGATGCTATTTATAGTTTCAGGTCATGTTGGTAAAGAAGTATGCAAAATATGAAAGCAATATGTCAAAGGACATAGAAACTATTTGAGGTGGTACGCAAACTTTAACATAGATCAATAATATGCATATTTTAAGTGGAAAAAGGGCCATTATTCTTACAAAATGATTGATACAGTTGTCTGCTCTTGCTTATATATTGGGGTCATGTTGGTCAAGAAGTATGCAAAATATGAGAGCAAATATATGTCAAGGGACATAAAAAAATTTTGAGGTGGTACGCAAACTTTAACAATCCAACGCTAACGCTCACGCAAACGCTGACACAGGGTGAGGATAGCTCCACTAAATAAATTTTATATATAATAATCGAGCACAAAATTGTTGCCACAGGAAAGTAGTAATAATTAGAGCTTTAACAATACGCCAAAAATCGTTTTGCAATATAGTGTCAGTTCAAAAACCCGTATGGCAATATATTGCAATATATTACTAACTTGTGCCAGAATTATAACTTACCAGCGTATCACCAAAACCAACTGTATTACATGAATATAACCTTTGTATTGTTTGTTTAGGTTCAAGTTATATCCCATTGGAAATTCTAGCCTTTTTTACAAAATGCTTTATAAACACAATTAACTCTTGTTTTGGCTTTACAAAGCATTTTGTTATGAAAGATTAGTATTGTCATTTTGTCCATTGGATATTCCCATTAAACATTAAGTGTAATAACCTGAAAGAAAATTGTGGATGTTTAAAAGCCAGTTGTGTAACTTATCAGAATGCTGTTACATAACAATGTTTTTGATCATTATTACTTCTGTTTATAATACATCAATTTACAGTTTTACAATGTATTATGGTTTTTGTCTGTATTTCCACAAGGTTCATCTTAAATCTAACAGTATGACATGCAAAAGCAGATCTTGTGGACTCCCATGTATAAACGCTACTCAGTATAGTAAACTTTTTACAATGCTATTTTTACATAACAATTTATTTTTATTAAGCACCGATTTGTTTTGTTTTTGTTACCTTGATATCATTATTTTTGCATGGCTTTTCTAGACAAAATGTGGATGAATTTTTGTAGAATGTTGTACTGGTATGATGAAAATCGTATCGCAATACAATATGCTGATTGCGATTTATACCGATATACCGGTATATTGTTGCAGCACTAGTAATAATATAATATATAATGCACATTACGTTCCACTATACACATGCACACTATTAATAAGAGGACTTTAGTAAAGTTAAAATTTCTTGGAAGTAGGTTTTGTGTAGGCATAAGTTTTAATCCCACTAAAGGCATGTATGTAAAACAAAAAATAAAACATCTTTTTTAGATAAATACTTTTTTGAAAACAAAGAATATGCATTGTCATGGGGAAATACTATGCATATGTCCCTTTAAACATTTTGGGTTTTCTGATACGATACTTCACTCAATTAACAAACTTTGATTAAAAGAGGAGAGGTTTTGAGGAGCCTTAAATCTTCTTGTGCCCACTGATGTCTTCTGATTATGTTCAAACCTTTTGAATCTGTATATATTATCATAGAACAATAGAACATTTATAAAGACGTATTTGTCACGGCTTAAATTGTTTTCAACAGACAGGGTCAAAGACGCTAAAGATAAATCAAAGACCAGAATGATAATAGACCAGTGTTGGTAGTGCTTTTGTTATTTTATTATGGCTATTACATCCAGTCAGATTAAAGAGATATGATCCATTGTTTAAATATGCTTTGTAACTGAATGATCTCAAAGCCCAAATTACAGCAATCATCTTAGAGGTCAACTTGTTATTATGTTGCAAAAAATATAACTGCTCAAGGGGAATTTTTTACAGTTAAACATTAGGCATTTTTTAAATATAAAGATTTTGAGATATTCTTTATAAATTATTAGGGCTGGAAGGAGGACATACTTTTTAAAACATTTATCCAATACTTAAGCAGTGTCTTTTCCGTTAACAATCCAGTCCGGTATTTGGCCCCATTCTGAATGGAACAAGACCTGTGTTTGTGAAACACAATGCCCACTACTGCCCTTTGAAGCCGCAAGGCAGCTATTTTAGAAAAAAAAAACCTTTGACCTTGAAAGATGAATTTGACCTTTCACAACTCAAACTGTCCAGCTCCATGAGATACACATGCATGCCAAATATCAAGTTGCTATCTTCAATATTGCAAAAGTTATGAACAACCTTAAAGTTTTGGGACAGACACACACATACAATGACAGACAGACAGGCTAAAAACAATATACCCCCAATCATTCGATCCGGGTCATACAAAATATACATTTTTCCCAAAAAGAGTACCTAAAAATTCCCAAATGAAGGTTTCGAAAAGACATTTTATTTTTTTTCAACATCTTGTTCATCTCCCATCCAGCCAAATTATAAGTCATTAGTACCTTAGTAAAATAATACTGAAAACACTTCTATCCCTAATTTGAAGCATTGTTTTTATTTTATAGCTAAGCAATCACAAGAGGGCCAAGATGGCGCTAGTTCGCTCACCTGAGGAGTCGTTTCATTCAACCGTTACCAAACGTTAAACTTGACCTAGATATTGTCCAGACAAACATCCTGGTCAAGTTTCATCATTATTGAACCAAAACTCTGGCGTATAGAGTCTTTTTGTTTTTGTAAGATTTGACCTGGTGACCCAAACTTTGCTTACAAAAAAAATATTGTGACAAAGATTCATAAAACCTGAAACAAAATTGTGAACTCTAGAGTGTTTTCAAGGATGTTGTATAATATAATGAAAATTTGGACACTCTAAGGGCAATAATTATGGCATTAATTATGTGATTTTGCTCATTATCAAACTTGACCGAGATCTTTCAGCAACTTTGATAAAGAATGCTTGACAAATGTGAATGCTGGAGTGTTTACAAACCAAATGTGGACAAGTGGACGGGCGGATAGCGGACAAAGACCAAACCTAAAATCTCACCTGAGCAATCAGGTGAGCTAAAAAGTGTGTTTCACCGATTTGAGCCATTTTCCAACTTGTCCGAGAAATCAATAAAACCAATGTATTGAGTAAGTTTCACGATGATTAGGCAAAAAATGTGACTTCTATAGTGTTCGATCACAAGGTTTCTCTCTAGTCAAATAAGAAAAACTACCCCACCCCCTGGCAGCCATGTTTTTTGACCGATTAGGACCATTTGCGAACTCATCTGAGATATATATAAAACCAATCTTTTCACCAAGTTTCATGATGATTGGGCAAAAAATGTGACTTCTAGAGTGTTCACAAGCTTTTTTTACTATATAAATATCAGAAAACTGCCCCCCCCCCCGGGCAGTCATGTTATTCAACTGACCGGAACCATTTTCGAAGTCAACTCTCATATCAAGAAAACAAATGTTCTGACCAAATTTAATGAAAATTGGGTCAAAAATGTGACTTCTAGAGTGTTCACATGTTTTTACTATATACATATAGAGAAAAATGCCCCGCCCACTGGCGGCCATGTGTTTTCACCGATCTAGACCATTTTTGAACTCGAGATATCAATAAAAACCAGTGTTTTGACCAACTTTCATGATGATTGGTAAAAAAATGTGACTTCTAGAGTGTTTACAAGGTTTCTCTATAGCCAAATAAGGAAAACTGCCCCGCCCACTGGCGGCCATGTTTTTTAACGGACTGGAACTACTTTCAAACTCAACCAACATATCATTAAGACAAACATTTTGACAAAGTTCCAAAAAGATTGGGCATGAAATGTGACTTCTACAGTGTTTACAAGGTTGGTTTTTTTTTACCTAGTGACCTAGTTTTTAACCCTGCACGACCCAGTTTCGAACTCAACCGAGATTTCATTTGGAAAAAGCTTTTGACCAAGTTTCATGAAGATCGGACAAAAAATGTGGTCTCTAGAGTGTTTACGAACAAATGTGAACGGACGGACGGACAGACGATGGACAAAGACCGGTCACACAAGCTCACCTGAGCAATTAGGTGAGCTAAAACAAGAACAACAGTATGAATATAAGCTGACCATTATTTAATCCTTGGATTAGGCATGTTTATTTATTAATAAATGAAGACCACGGGCAACGTGGTTAGGGCGTTTGCTTACAATGTCACTGGATAAAGCTGTAAAGTAACAAATATTTCGGGCACATATAGTTGTATACAAACAAACAATTCAATTTTAGAAAATAATTAATATATCTTTTATCATATAGCCATAATTATATAAATAGGATACTTGAATTTTGGAAATTACTAATGAATGTTTAATTATGAAAAATAAAATACAGGTTGCAGGATCATGTGACTGTTTGGGGTTCACAACTGAACGTTTATGGATGTAAACGCATAATGCAGTAAGTTGTGCTTTTTCAAATAACTTTATACAATTATTTATCTTAAGAATTTCAACTTGTTCATAAAAATACAGTTTTTTATGCTGCTTATCCCAATTAGAAATACAGTAGAATCAATTTATTAAATAAGCCTGTGTTCTTGGTCAAAAATTTGAGGTGTACATCATTCATTGACACAGGTATGCAGCACGCAGCTTGAAATTGTGTCACCAATTGCAGACGTATTAAAAAATTTATTCTTAAATCCAGGGTTTTTTGGGCCCGATTTTATAGCCGAAATTCGGCTATGTTTACAATCCCAAAAAGTATACTTTTTTCCCAAAATGTGGCAAAAAATTCCCAATTTCCAAAAAAAAAAAAATATTTTTTTTATATAAAAAGAAGTGTCTAATTCGTATTTTATCTTAATTTCAATTCAATTACATCTAACAAAGTATTATATGATTTTGTTCTTTTAGTTTGAATGATTACAAAGAGTTATATCATTTTTAGTATTTCCCTAATCAGTGGACTTTTAGTGTGGAAAATAAGCTAATGAGTTAATTTTCCCAATTTCATGAAAATGTTGATAAAATTCCCAATTCCAAAGCCATGGGCTATCTTCCCAAAAAGTGGGAAAAAAACTGTTAAATCGTAAGATATCGGCACAAACTAAAAGAAAAACTGTCTTTTATGCACTAAAGATTTTTACAACTTCATTTTAATAACTTGTGATAGTCTTAATGGTGTGCTTACATTAGCCAGCCAGTGTGTTAACCCCTGAAAAACCCAGTTGATCTAGCACCTTGAACAGTATAAATACAACAATACATTTTGATTAAAATATTTTTTGTAAAGCATAAGAAAAGAAGCATACAAATGTATACTTTAATGTGCATATGTTATTGCCTTTTGTACCAACAATGTGACTTGTAGGCAAAAAAACATTCTCCATAAGGCTGTTATACAAACAAGGGTTGTTTGTAAAACATGCATGCCTCCCATATGGGCTGTCAGTTGTTGTGGCAGCAATTGTGTGAATACGTTTTTTGTCACTTTGACCTTGACCTTTGACCTAGTGACCTGAAATTCAGTAGGGGTCATCTGCTGGTCATGATCAATATACCTATAAAGTTTCATGATCCTAGGCGTAATTATTATTGAGTTATCATCAGGAAACCATTTCACTGTTTCAAGTCACTGTGACCTTGACCTTTGACCTAGTGACCTGAAAATTTATAGGGGTCATCTGCCAGTCATGATCAATGTACCTATGAAGTTTCATGATCCTAGGCGGAAGCATTCTTGAGTTATCATCCAGAAACCATTTTACTATTTCGAGTCACTGTGACCTTGACCTTGACCAATAGTGACCTGAAAATCAATACGGGGTCATCTGTCAGTCATGCTCAATGTACCTATGAAGTTTCATGATCCTAGGCGTAAGCATTCTTGAGTTATCATCCAGAAACCATTTCACTGTTTCGAGTCACTGTGACCTTGACCTTTGACCTAGTGACCTGAAAATTTATAGGGGTCATCTGCCAGTCATGATCAATCTACCCATGAAGTTTCATGATCCTAGGCGCAAGCATTCTTGAGTTATCATCCGGAAACCATTTTACTGTTTCGAGTCACCGTGACCTTGACCTTTGACCTAGTGACCTGAAAATCAATAGGGGTCATTTGCCAGTCATGATCAATGTACCTATGAAGTTTCATGATCCTAGGCCTAAGCGTTCTTGGGTTATCATCCGGAAACCATCTGGTGGACGGACCGAGGGACGGACGGACAGACCGACCGACCGACATGTGCAAAACAATATAAATATCAGAGTACCACTTCTCACCGGGAATAATACTCGAATAAACCGTTAGTACAACAAACAGGTCAAATGAAAACAGCATAAAAGATGGGAATTGGTAGTAAATATGCTACAGGTTACGATGTCTCAAAGGTAAAAACTGGCTGACCCTTATTTGAGATGGATGACATTTAAATAAACAAATACTTCACTTTTAATTACATGTTATTTCTATTCTTTGATTCTCCTTGGTGTAAACTACTTACCGGCTTAAAATAAGTAATGTTTAGAAATTACTTCATTTGATGGGGGGGCATCTTTTGTAACAATAAGCGTGTCTACAATATTGTTATGTTTAATTTTACAACACATGACTCAAACTTCAAACTTGATCACAACAAAGAAAGAAGAACAATTATATATTATCAATAGAGTATAGAGTTGTTAATAAACAAGAAATTTGTCCACACTACGAATGCCCCCAACTGTAACTTTGTCACTACATAAAAGCATAACTGTGTAAATTTGTTTGAGGTATACATAGCCTTTCTTTATTTTATTTAACTATTAGTTTGCTGCATAACAGGTGTTTAATATTTAAATTTTGTTGTTTGTTACATATCGTCACCTTAATGCAAAACAGTGATAAGTCCATATTTCATTTTATAACAATCAGTTTTTTAACTTTCCTGTAAAATTTTACAGGAAAGTTAAAAAACTGATTGTTATAAAAGATTGAGCTTTTATTTTAACACTGTGAACATTTTTATACATTTTAAAAGAAAAAATATATTAAATAAAATGTATTTCAGTATATCGCTACCAAGTATTATTATATTAATTGATCAATTTGCACATAACTTCATTTGACACTGAAATAATTTTAGTGCGATACTGTAACAAGTGCACTTATTACTACTGGACGTTCTTTGTGCAATAACTGAATAAGGTAAGTAATTATGGTTTTACTTAAACAATTTACTGATTTTGTTGTAAAACCAAGATTAAAATGTTTAAGGATATTGAATACAAAATAATGTTTACACCAATTTTGATGTTGGAAGCAAAATTGTGAGTACTTGGGTTCTGCCATGCCTAGCATTATGAATCTTTTCAAGATGAAATGAATACATTTTCATTTTTAAAGAAACATCTTGCAAATTAATAAAAAAACACATGTATTGCTTGATAATTGATAATCAACTTTAAACAATAATATTACACTGGTACATGAATTTCATTTAACATAATTATATGGTCCCCTACCGGTGAAACTCCACTTTTGTCAGAATTTTATTTTTATTTGCTGCCATAGCAACCAGAATTCTTGATGTAGGAACAAAATGAAATGACATGCATAATCTCCATATTGCCATCAATCCATGTTTAAAGTTTCGTGAGAACATATGAAGAACTTATCACAGTTCCAGAAAAGTGTGACGGACAGACTGACTGACTGACTGACACACAGAGCGCAAACCATAAGTCCCCTCCGGTTTCAGCGGAAGGGAACAATAATTTCATTGGAACAGGCACAAATTGAGGAGTATGACAACATCACCATACATTGATACAGTATACTTCGGCTAATATTATTTAATGTGAGTTAAATACAATTTGTCATATTTGAATGACAAAAAGTTAAACAAATGAGACAAACAAGACATCTTTTACTACATGGCTTTTTCTTCTATATTGATGAATCCTTACAATTCAATGGCTTCACCTTGGCTGTCAAGTTGACAGTACTATCATCTTGAATTTTACAGTTACACTCCCAGTATTTAAGTATTGATATATAAAAGAGGCTACTGATAAGCCCACATACACTTTTAATAAAACTGGAGAATTTTGTTGCACTTTTTCAACTTAAAGAAGATATAAAGTCAAGTTTTGTTTTTAAAGTTTGTTGCAAAATACCATGATATCTTACAAAACACTTCAGGAAAAAATATCAAGCGCAGTTTAATTATCCTGAGAGATATAAAATAATAATAAATCTCTGATTATACTCCTTTTAATTTACGTTTGGGCATAATGCCTTTATCAATATAATGGAAATTATATGTTAACTACATTTAACATCTTTTGACCGCACAATTTAAATAACAATGAAAATGTTTTTAATCGTTAAATGACCTTGTACATGATGATGTCATAAATGACGTTATATAAAATGGTCCCAAATTTTTAAAAATTCACCAAAAATGAAAAGACTTTAAATACTTTCATAATATGTTCATATGGTTATTATGACGCTGCAATGATTTTCGACTATTGCATGTATTTATAATCATTTATATATTATTTTATCGATTCAAAACCACTTCATACCAGGTTTTCGTATTAGCCTCGATCAAAAGTATATTTCAATGAATTTATGTAAAGTTTATTTCTCGCTATACGATTTATATGCAAAACCTCGATCTATTCCACGAATGGAGAATTAAATTCATCCCTTGCACAATTAGGATTTCATTTTAGCTTTATTACACAACTAGCAATTAATTTATCTTATAAAGTAAAGGTGTGCATGTTTTGCACCTGGCTCGTGCAGTGTTGGTATGTTTTGTTTTTTTCTTCACAAATATAAGAATTTCGTTAATTCATTCGGTTTCATTGGCGGAAAATTTTCTCAAGCCTTTATTGGACACTAACAAAGGTCTTTTCACCTTAAATGATTTTTTACATACCACCAGCAGAACCGAATTAATGCACTTCATTTATTCTCGTGGCTGATTTGAGCATATTCCCCCAGAACATTGACAACATCACCGCGTCTTTGTAGGATAGGATGTAACACTGTTAAGTGTATGGAGATGCAGCCTACTCTCTTCATGTTCAAACGAATCGTAGACACACGTTTTGACCCAGTTACTATTATGCATAGCCAGACTTTCCGCGTCAGTGCTGGATCAATAAATCGTCAGGGGGAAGACGGAATGTACAATCAATAAATGCCGTATGTTGACACAGTATTGGTTGTAATATATCAACTAACACGAAATTGAAAGAAATGAATGAAAACCTATTGGTAAATGCCATGTGTCTTGTATTTTGAGACAACACTGCCGAAATAGTATAGGGTACATGATAGCAGGGAAATAAGACGTATGCAAGCCAAAACAGGCTACCGTCATTGCCAGTTTGCTTAAAATAACAATGTATGACTTCAATTTTCAAAACAGGCTACCGTCATTGCCAGTTTGCTTAAAATAACACTGTTTGACTTCAATTTTCTATCGGAAAGTATCGTGGTTTGATGTTGGCAAAAATGGGTCTTATGCAATATGCTGTCTGCGTAGCTCCAGTCCAGCCTGTGCATCCGCGCAGTCTTGTCAGGACATGCATACTGACTTGACTACTTCAGAGATACCACAAAACAGTGCATGCTTTTTTAAAGCGGAAAGCGTAGACCCTCACTAGACTGCACAAGTTCACATGCTTGACATGAGCTACGCTGAGTGGCTGCTTATGCCATACGACCAATTTTCGCTTGACGATGATGTAACAGTGTTATTTGAATGTATGAAAACAAAACGAGTCTTAATCAAATATCATCATACCATATGTTTTGATTACAAAGAAATATATTTATAATTAACCGTGTGAGGACACCCATGATGTGATCACGTGTTGTAAAATCTCTATCTACGAACACTATTTTCTGATGTAATATACCTGCACTTCAAACATTTCATGCGGTGGACATGCCACTTTAAAGTGAAAAGAAAACACAAACAAGGGCTGTTTGTAAAATATACATGCCCCCCATATGGGCTGTCCGTTGTAGTGGCAGCCATTGTGTGAATACGATTTTTGTCACTGTGACCTTGACCTTTGACCTAGTGACCTGAAAATCAATAGGGGTCATCTGCGGGTCACGATCAATGTACCTATGAAGTGTCATGATCCTAGTCAAAAGCGTTCTTGAGTTATCATCCGAAAATCATTTTACTATTTCGGGTCACCGTGACCTTTGACCTTGTGACCTCAAAATCAATAGGGGTCATCTGCAAGTCATGTTCAATCTACCTATGAAGTTTCATGATCCTAGGTGTATGCGTTCTTGAGTTATCATCCGAAAACCATTTTACTATTTCGGGTCACCGTGACCTTGACCTTTGACCTAGTGCCCTTAAAATCAATAGGGGTCATCTGCGAGTCATGATTAATCTACCCATGAAGTTTCATGATCCTAGGCGTATGCGTTCTTGAGTTATCATCCGAAAACCATTTTACTATTTCGGGTCACCGTGACCTTGACCTTTGACCTAGTGACCTCAAAATCAATAGGGGTCATCTGCAAGTCATGATCAATCTACCCATGTAGTTTCATGATCCTAGGCATATGCGTTCTTGAATTACCATCAGAAAATCATTTTACTATTTCTGGTCACCGTGACCTCGACCTTTGACCTAGTGACCTCAAAATTAATAGGGGTCATCTGCGAGTCATGATCAATGTACCTATGAAGTTTCATGATCCTAGGCCCAAGCGTTCTTGAGTTATCGTCTGACAACCACCTGGTGGACGGACCGACAGACCGACCGACCGACATGAGCAAAGCAATATACCCCTCTTCTTCGAAGGGGGGCATAAAAACATAAACCTTTGTTTTAATTAAATAACACAGAAACGTCAATTTTCTACATTTTTTCAAAGTCGGGATATAAGTCGAATTTCTTTTTAAAAGATATTTCTTGTTTATCGATATAGTCTAAATGTTCTTTTAAGTTTTGTTATAGACATGTATTAAGCTAAAATTCCTATTCATAAAACTGTGTCTTCCAATAAATGGTGTTGATTGCTTTAGAGAAAAGAAATTGCAAAAATAAAATATTGATTATACTGTAACTTCTACGAAACTGTAACTTTTACGGACAAAACACTGGTTATAGAAATAGTGGACCAAAACAAACATGAGTAGTGGAAAGTGCTTTGTTTTTATCACAACAACCACAATGCGACACTTTACACGATATTAAATTTAATAAGCCTGACAATATAAAGGCATCGCAATAAATTAACCAGACACCCGGTTACAATTTAGAGGAACATTTACACTTTAACTTTAAAATACCCTTAGAGCTATTCCAGTTAAACATATATCCCACCCCAGGACGGCAAAATAAAGAAATTCTATTGGGGATGGGTTTCTTCATATTTTGCTTCTGAAGTTGGGGGTGTTATAACTTCTGTTTAATTCTGTTCGGGGCATCATTTCTATTTTGCTTTTAACCCTATTTGCCAACTTAAAATGGACTACATTACAGCTATCACGAAACCAACAAAGTCCGCCGCTATGCCGCAGAAGGATTCATTTGTTTTCGAATTTTCTCTGCATCCACAACAAGTATTCACTCCGCATCATGCCCCAGCACTCGTGCCTTTTACAATTTAACCAGTCGCAGTTATAATAGATGTCTTAACATTATGGAGAAGTAACCAAAGTTTCAATACACAATTTTAATCAGATCGGTTGCTTGATAAATGCACTCATCAAATACACGACAAATATCGGTTAACAAGTCAAAACAAACCGTATTACGACCGACTTGGCTGCACACAGTATATCGGTTTACCAAGTATAAACAAACCGTATTACGACCGACTTGGCTGCACATAGTTTATCGCTTTACCAAGTCAAAACAAACCGTATTATGACCGACTTGGCTACGCATACATAGTATATCGGTTTACCAAGTCAAAACAAACCGTATTACGACCGACTTGGCTACAAATAGTTATATTTGCAAGTAACTATCGTAAAGTAATTAGTGCGAACATTGCACGATCATAGTTACACATCGTATCAATAAACTTGTATTGAAAGGATATCTTATATTTAAAAAGATTTACAATATTGAACATTGCACGATCATAGTTACACATCGTATCAATAAACTTGTATTGACAGGATATCTTATATCTTCAGAAGATTTACAATATTGAACATTGCACGATCATAGTTACACATCGTATCAATAAACTTGTATCGAAAGGATATCTTATATCTTCAGAAGATTTACATTATTGAACATTGCACGATCATAGTTGCACATCGTATCAATAAACTTGTATCGAAAGGATATCTTATATCTTCAGAAGATTTACAATATTGAACATTGCATGATTGTTACACATCGTATCAATAAACTTGTATCGAAAGGATATCTTATATCTTCAGAAGATTTACAATATTGAACATTGCACTATCATAGTTACACATCATATCAATAAACTTGTATCGAAAGGATATCTTATATCTTCAGAAGATTTACAATATTGAACATTGCACGATCATAGTTACACATCGTATCAATAAACTTGTATCGAAAGGATATCTTATATCTTCAGAAGATTTACAAAATTGAACATTGCACGATCATAGTTACACATTGTATCAATAAACTTGTATTGAAACATCCGGAAACCATTTTACTATTTCGGGTCACCGTGACCTTGACCTTTTACCTAGTGACCTCAAAATCAATAGGGGTCATCCGCGAGTCATGATCAATCTACCCATGAAGTTTCATGATCCTAGGCGTATGCGTTCTTGAGTTATCATCCGGAAACCATTTTACTATTTCGGGTCACCGTGACCTTGACCTTTGACCTAGTGACCTCAAAATCAATAGGGGTCATCTGCAAGTCATGATCAATGTACCTATGAAGTTTCATGATCCTAGGCCCAAGCATTCTTGAGTTATCGTCTGACAACCACCTGGTGGACGGACCGACCAACCGACCGACAGACAGACCGACACGAGCAAAGCAATATACCCCCTCTTCTTCGAAGGGTGGCATAAAAATTTAAGGATACCCTAATAAGGGCTTATGATGGACAAATACATTTGCTTTAAGAGGGGAATGTGCTAGATTCATACAATAATTCAGATGGTATTGATAACCAATTGTTTTCCATGAAAATAAGCTTGAAAATAAACAATTACTCGTTTTGAAAAAAATATTTATTAGATATGATTCTACAAGTCCGCACTAACCGAATCCCGGCTTTGATCCAAGAATTTGTTACATTAGAAGTGTATTGTTAACATGTTCGACACAAGGGTTTTAGTTATACTGTGATCTAGTTGTATCTCTAATTCAAATCAGACGTTATAAACAATGACAAGGAAATAAGCTAAGTATTGTTGAGTATCTCACACAATGGTTCATGTGATATGCTACTCTGATAGCAATCTCGAAAACACCCAGTCAGGGAATTTATTATTTCTTTAAAAATAATACATCAAATAAAGGAATGTTTTGTTTTGTTATTGTGATTAAACAACCACCGAATCCGAAAGAGGACGTTTTTATGCGTGTTTTGCAAAGCTTCAAATGACAGATATCTAGACACACAATCTGCATAATTCAATATGGACTAGCATACCACATGAAACAAAAACTGCCTATCCCTGCACAAACATGACACCTTTTGCACAATGCTATCTGAAGCATCAGGAAGTAAACATTAATTTCTTTAGTTATTTTTTTACAGTTTGTAGTTATGCTCACAGTGTTATTTTTCACTTATAGGGGAATGGTGGCGGGGCCCGCCCAAAGGGGAAAAAATGCGTCGTTTTTAGGAAAAGGCGAAAATTAAAAATTCACTTGTTTATATGTAATGATGTTATTATATTAATACACATGTTTGTATGAATATAATATTCACAGCTGAATGTCTTTGTCCTTTTGCTTAAAATTAAAATATATATCAATGATTTTTTCAACATTAAAGTTTCTGACAGTTCAGCCTTCATGCACTGTCTCAGTTTTCTTAGCCATTTAAAGTCTAATTGGGATCTTTCAAATCAATAAAATGGCAAATTTAAGCATTTTTTATCAATAAAATGGACCAAACTGGAATGATTTTATCAACAAATATTGACACAATATAGATACATCAGGCCTTTTCTTTGCCATTTTTGGGAGAAAAATGCAATTAATGTGAAAAGTCCACTGATTTGGGAAAAACTATTTAATACAACTCTTTATAATTATTCAAAATAATATAAATTAAAGCTATAGCCTCTAAACCTATAAGTTTGTGCACCTTAAACTTCAAAGGCATATCTTTCATGAAAAATCATTAGACAATAACTAAACTTGATATATACTTGAATATTTATCTTTTGTTTAACAAATAACAAGTGAAATATGTGGGCTGACAGATATTAATAATGGAGTTACGTACCTTTAAACATTCTTGAACATCGTAGTCTGCGTCACACAGAATTACCCTATAAGATCGTGCACCGATTTTGATGACGTCACAGCGAAGCCTTGGGATGTGTTTATATTACCCGATATATGTTTTTGTGAATATGTGTTTATTTGCAATAAATATGTGTTGGTTTAGATGAATTTCATGAATAAACTGTATTGAAAAGAATGGTTTTAACAAAACTGGTCTTCATAAAAACGAAATATGAGCTGTGATTACTGTATTCAGAGGTCTAGATAAAGTGTATTTACTTACGGAAAAAAGCTAAATAAAATTCTATTCACAATGGGGGCATGAAAAGCTGTCAGCCCTTCTAATGACAGTTGTTTTGTGACAAAATCCCAAATTGACACAGTGAGAACATTTATCGCAATAGACCGGTCATGATCTTAACGTATGTATGGTCTCGTGTCATCATTTGGTGGTAAATTTTTTTGCATACACAGCATACTTTAATCGTATTGTAATGTAAAGTACAGAGAGCACAATACAAATTCGAGACGGGCTTCCAGGTGAAACTACTCTGACAACATTTCATGATCAAAACATTGACAAACATAGCCGTCTGGTGAAGGAAATGTGCAGATTTTAAACATTGTTTAGGCTATTTCTTTGGAACAAGGTCAGAAAAACGGATAATTTATATCATACTTATTGTTTTTTCCTCATGATTATTGTCTTATCGGCTGTGGAAATTCTCGCGTTACAAAAGTGAACAGTTTTCGGGCACGTGCGTTCGAATGTTGCTTAGAAGTTTACGTCATAAAAAAGTACACGATTTTATAGGGCTGCACGAAGTTATAGGAATAGAGGATATACTTTTTTAGTTGTTTATGAAATAAATTTGAGATATATTTATCATGATTATGAGACAGTTTCTTTCTAAAAAAAAAAAATAATAATATTTTTTTTTATTTGTTTTAACTTCTTGAGGGGATTTTTTTTTAGGGGAATGGGGACGAATATCGGCCCCGAAATTGCCATAAAAAAACACTGGCTCAGCAAAAGAAGACGCAAAGGGCAATAACCCTAATAACGGTACTTAAAGAGTTATGGTTCTTGTAACCTGCCCCTGGTCACAATTTATTGGTATTGATTTAAATACTTTTGACCTAATGACCCTGAAATTAATAGTTATCTTCCTTCTCTCCCAACAGCATACCAATAGAAATGATTTTAAGTACAAGTGTTCTGTATATATTTCTTTATTACAAATAACACAAACTATGCAATTATTTAACAATGTTTGACAAAACGCCAATCAAATGAACCACTATGATTGCTTGTTTCAGTAGCAGCGAAACAATGCCTGTACAATTTTGTAAGGTCCAGCCTGTTGAGAACGAATTTGTTGCTGATGTTCGTTAATTGCTTAAAATCTTGTACGCATTGTAAAAATAATGACAATGTCTTTAAACGAGCGTTTTACAGCACCAACGCTCTTTCTGCAGGTGAACATGATTTTTAGATGGAAGACAATAAAAAAGAAATAACATTGTACAGCGCAAATTACAAAAAAAAACAACACAATCCAATGAATGACTGAAATTATATAAAAAGGATGTATACATGAAAAGCTTGTGTCATGCAGAAAACGTTTTGTATACAACATATTTTTCTTGGAAATGTATGTAATGAATGTCATAGAACGAGTGTTTGTTAAAGGGATTAAACTTGCAAATAATACTTTGCTAGACATTTATGAAATAAGATTGAGATATAATGATCATTTGATACTCTTTGCTTTTGGGATCATGTCCGTTAAACAGACTTGTTTAAATTGCAGAAAAAAAAACTTGACCATTAGACTCCGGTGTAATAAAAAACAATTCAAGGTTGTTATATTAACTGACCTCTAATGCCAGGAGACCGCTTAATTCAAGTTACCACTAAGTCAGGTTGGACTGAACATAAAATACAATACTTTAAAATGATTCAATTAATCAACATATAATATGTATACATAATTGTAATAATGTACATGACAGCTGAGACCAATGCTCAACAGAAAATAATGTAGAAGTAACAGAAAATTTATCTTGTAAATCTAGTGAGTACTACAATATAATATCGCACATGTTAGTGCTTGAAATGAAACAAGAAACTGTTGTTTAAAAAGAGTAAAGGCTCAGGCTCATGGACAATTGTGTACACATAAACTGGAACACTAAAAGTGTATTGATTTTGAAAGCTGAGTTTGAAATGTAGTTTTCATTTAATTTTTATGTTCCAGATACAATAGTCTTGCATTAAACCCTTCGTTTACATTAGTTCAGGAAGTGTTCAGGACAGTGTATGACAATTATTCAATATGGCAATTGATTTGAATATCCTCATTACATATGTTTTGCTGACAGTGAACTGACATCACACTATATATAAAATGACATACTGGACATACAGTCATCACACTAGACATACAATGACATACTGGACATACAGTCATCATACTAGACATACACTGACATACTGGACATACTGGACATACAGTGATCACACTAGACATACAATGACATACTGGACATACAGTCATCACACGATATATAAAAAGACATACTGGACATACAGTCATCACACTAGACATACAATGACATACCGGACATACAGTCATCACACTAGACATACACTGACATACTGGACATACAGTCATCACACGATATATAAAATGACATACTGGACATACAGTCATCACACTAGACATACACTGACATACTGGGCATACAGTCATCAAACTAGACATACAATGACATACTGGACATACAGTCATCACACTGGACATACAATGACATACTGGACATACAGTCATCACACTAGACAAACATTGACATACTGAACATACAGTCATCACACTAGACATACAATGACATACTGGACATACAGTCATCACACTGGACATACAACGACATACTGAACATGCATTCATCACACTAGACATACAATGACATACTGGACATACAGTGATCAAACTAGACATACAATGACATACTGGATATACAGTCATCACACTAGACATACAATGGCATACTGGACATACAGTCATCACACTAGACATACAATGTCATACTTGACATGCAGTCATCACACTAGACATACAATGACATACTTGACATACAGTCATCACACTAGACATACAATGACATACTGGACATACAGTCATCACACTAGACATACAATGACATACTGGACATACAGTCGTAACCCAGAACATACAATGGCACACTGGACATACAGTCATTACACTAGACATACAATGATACTCAAAATTCAAGCTAAAGTCATTCAGTTCAATATCTGGCTATACTGTAGCTATACAGTGACTTCAGAGTGGACAACTCAAAATTCAAGCTAAAGTCATTCAGTTCAAGACCTGGCTATACTATAGCTATACAGTGACTTCAGAGTGGACAACTCAAAATTCAAGCTAAAGATATTCAGTTCAAGATCTGGCTATATTGTAGCTATACAGTGACTTCAGAGTGGACAACTCAAAATTCGAGGTAAAGTCATTCATTTCAAGACCTTGCTATACTATAGCTATACAGTGGCTTCAGAGTGGACAACTCAAAATTCAAGCTAAAGTCATTCAGTTCAAGACTGTAGCTATACAGTGACTTCAGAGTGGACAACTCAAAATTCAAGCTGAAGTCATTCAGTTCAAGACCTGGCTAAACTGTAGCTATACAGTGACTTCAAAGTGGACAACTCAAAATTCAAACTTAAATCATTAATTTCAAGATCTGGTTATACTGCAGCTATACAGTGACTTCAGAGTGGACAACTAAAAATTCAAGATAATGTCATTCAGTTCAAGACCTGGTTATACTGTCACTATACAGTGACTTCGAAGTGGACAACTCAACATTCAAGCTAAAGTCATTCAGTTCAAGACCTGGCGATACTGTAGCTATATAGCGACTTCAGAGTGGACAACTCAAAATTAAAGCTAGTCATTCAGTTCAAGACCTGGCTATACTATAGCTATACAGTAACTTCAGAGTGGACAACTCATAATTCAAGCTAAAGTCATTCAGTTCAAGACCTGGCTATTCTGTAGCTATACAGTGACTTCAGAGTGGACAAATCAAAATTCAAGCTAAAGTCATTCAGTTCAAGACCTGGCTATACTGTAGCTATACAGTGACTTCAGAGTGGACAAATCAAAATTCAAGCTAAAGTCATTCAGTTCAAGACCTGGCTATACTATAGCTATACAGTAACTTCAGAGTGGACAACTTCAAGCTAAAGTCATTCAGTTCAAGACCTGGCTATACTGTAGCTATACAGTGACTTCAGAGAGGACAACTCAAAATTCAAGCTAGTCATTCAGTTCAAGACCTGGCTATACTGTAGCTATACAGTGACTTCAGAGTGGACAACTCAGAATTCAAGCTTAAGTCATTCAGTTCAAAACCTGGCTATACTGTCGCTATACAGTGACTTCAGAGTGGACAACTCAAAATTCAAGCTTAAGTCATTCAGTTCAAGACTGTACCTATACTGTCGCTATACGGTGACTTCAGAGTGGACAACTCAAAATTTAAGCTAAAGTCATTCAGTTCAAGACCTGGCTATACTGTAGCTATACAGTGACTTCAGAGTGGACAACTCAAAATTCAAGCTAAAGTCATTCAGTTCAAGACCTGGCAATACTTAAGCTATACAGTGACTTCAGAGTGGACAACTCAACATTCAAGCTAAAGTCATTCAGTTCAAGACCTGGCTATACTGTAGCTATACATTGACTTTAAAGTGGACAACTTAAAATTCAAGCTAAAGTCATTCAGTTCAAAACCTGGCTATACTGTCGCTATACAGTGACTTCAGAGTGGACAACTCAAAATTCAAGCTTAAGTCATTCAGTTCAAGACTGTAGCTATACAGTGACTTCAGAGTGGACAACACATTATTCAAGCTAAAGTTATTCAGTTCAAGACCTGGCTATACTGTAGCTATACAGTGACTTCAGAGTAGACAACTCAAAATTCAAGCTAAAGTCATTCAGTTCAAGACCTGGCTATACTGTAGCTATACAGTGACTACCGAGTGGACAACTCAAAGTTCAAGCTCAAGTCATTCAGTTCAAGACTGTAGCTATACAGTGACTTCAGAGTGGACAACTCAACATTCAAGCTAGTCATTCAGTTCAAGACCTAGCTATACTGTTGCTATACAGTGACTTCAGAGTGGACAACTCAAAATTCAAGCTAAAGTGATTCAGTTCAAGACCTGGCTTTACTGTAGCTATACAGTGACTTCAGAGTGGACAACTCAAAATTTCAGTTTCTTATAGTGACTATTGGAATTTATTTTACAGTGTGTGTTTTCAGCCCAAAGTAGTCATATTTTCATGAGTAAAGGAATAAATATGCATTTAAAATACCAAACAATAATTAAGATTGAACAAGAGCATCACATAACTGGTGCCATGCTCGGCTGCTGGAGCAGTTTTGAATAAATGAAAGCTTGTCAGAATTTTTTTTAAGAGGTCACAGTGACCTTGACCTTTGACCTAGTGACAAAAAACTGGGTGTAGCATGTAGAACTCATCAAGGTGCAGCTACATATGAAGTGTCAAAGTTGTAGGTTGCAGCACTTTGATTTTATGTTAAGGTTTTAGAACAATGCAGATGGCGGACGACAAGCTGGCTATGACAATACCTCAAGTTTCTCCAAAAAAAGCCGAGCTAAAAAATTGAAAGTATGGATTTTCATTGCAAAACAATTCTATTAGAATTACCATTTTGCATTTGTGAGTTCCATTACAAAATACAAATCAAGAACTGACATTTCTGACTCGATTAGGCGATCACTTAATTTTATAGTGAAATAAAGTTTGGTACGTGCTATGACACAAAAACCCTTTAAAGAATACTGATATAAAGAAGGGCTGTTTGTAAAACATTCATGCCCCCCATATGAGCTGTCAGTTGTAGTGGCAGCCATTGTGTGAATACGTGTTTTGGCAATGTGACCTTGACCTTTGGCCTAGTGACCTGAATATCAATAGGGGTCATATGCGATTCATGATCAATGTACCTATGATGTTTAATGATTCTAGGCGTAAGCTTTCTTTATTTATCATTCGGAAACCATTTTACTGTGTGGGAGTCACAGTGACCTTGACCTTGTGACCTGAAAGTCAATAGGGGTCATTTGCGAGTCATAATCACTGTTCCTATGAAGTTTCATGATCCTAGGCATAAGCGTTCTTGAGTTAACATCAGGAATCCATTTTTCTAAGTTGAGTCACTGTGACCTTGACCTGTGACCTTGACCTGTGACCTAGTGACCTGAAAATCAATAGGGGTCATCTGCGAGTAATGATCAATCTACCTATGAAGTTTTATGATCCTAGCCATTAGCGTTCTTGAGTTATCATCCGGAAACCGTTATACTTCTTCAAGTCACCGTGACCTTGACCTTTGACCTAGTGACCTGAAAATCTATAGGGGTCATCTGCGAGTCATGATCAATGTACCTGTCAAGTTTGGTGATCCTAGGCGTAAGCATTCTTGACTTATCATCCGGAAACCATTTTACTGTTTCGGGTCACCATGACCTTGACCTTTGACCTAGTGACCTAAAAATCAATAGGGGTCATCTGCGAGTCATGATCAATGTACCTTTCAAGTTTCATGATGCTAGGCATAAGCGTTCTTGAGTTATCATCCGGAAACCATTTTACTATTTCGGGTCACCGTGACCTTGTCCTTTGACCTTGTCACATGAAAATCAACAGGGGTCATCTGCAAGTCATGATCAATGTACCTATGAAGTTTCATGATCCTAGGCGCAAGCATTCTTGAGTTATTATTCGGAAACGATTTTACTATTTCAGGTCACCGTGACCTTGACCTTAGACCTAGTGACCTGAAAATCAATAGGGGTCATCTGCGAGTCATGACCAATGTACCTATGAAGTTTCATGATCCTATGCCTAAGCGTTCTTGAGTTATTATCCGGAAACCATCTGGTGGACAAACATACATACGGAGGGACTGACGTGAGCAAAACAATATACCCCCTCTTCTTCGAAGGGGAGCATAATAAGC
The DNA here is from genome assembly GCF_020536995.1 of Dreissena polymorpha. Taxonomy (NCBI): domain Eukaryota; kingdom Metazoa; phylum Mollusca; class Bivalvia; order Myida; family Dreissenidae; genus Dreissena; species Dreissena polymorpha. Next base: position 26,485,400 of record NC_068355.1, read on the forward strand.
TTCCCGCCTATGTAGAATTAAAGGTTTAGTTCAGTTAAGGATAGACCACTATTTGCAGTGGTGTTTGAAAATTATCCCAATACAGTCGATGAATGATATTTCCTTTACATTAGATCTGTAAACAAAGAAACCAGATGATCAACATTTAGTTTACTGTATTAAAAAAACACTTGCTGAAGACATTATAAGAAAGATATTCTTTAAGTGTTAAACATGCAAAATTGTACTTATTAACAAACAATATAACAACATAAAATAACCAGACATTTTCAATGATAGCCCATCCCATTCTTGACAAAATAAAGATATTGTTACAGTACAAACACCGTGTACTGAAAAAACAAGATGTGTTTGTGAAACACTATGTCCCCGTATATGACGTTTGACCTTGAAGGATGACCTTGACCTTGACTCTTCACCACTAAAAATGTGCAGCTCCATGAGATACACATGCATGTCAAATATATAATTGCTAGCTTCAATATTGCAGAAGTGACATTACATGAGCAATTTTGACCCATATATTTGACCTTGAAGGATGACTTTGACCTTGACCTTTCACCACTTAAAATGTGCAGCTCCATGAGATACACATGCATGCCAAATATCAAGTTGCTATCTTCAATATTGCAAAAGTAATCATAAAATGAGCGATTTCGGCCACATATATTTTACCTCTGACCTTGAAGGATGACCTTTACCTTTAACCACTCAAAATGTGCAGCTCCATGAGATACACATGCATGCCAAATATCAAGTTGCTATCTTGAATATTGAAATATTGCAAAAGTGTACATTAAATGAGCGATTTTGACTCATTTATTTGACCTTTGACCTTGAAGGATGACCTTTACCTTGACCTTTCACCACTCAAAATGTGCAGCTCCATGAGATACATATGCCAAATATCAAGTTGCTATCTTCAATATTGCAAAAGTTATTGCAAATGTTAAAGTTGGCGCAAACCAACCAACAGACCAACCAACAGACCAACCAACAGACAGGGCAAAAACAATATGTCCCCCACTTTTATAGTGGGGGACATAAAAACACTCGCCGCGGTGTTCATCTCACTGAGTTCGCTCACTAATATGAGTAATTACTGTACATTAATAACGCCGCACTTCATTGCACCATCATATTATGCAATGAACAAGCAAAATGAGGCCTATGATTTTTGGCATACATGCCATAATTTTTCAGACCAATTCCGGGACATTGAGTTAAAATGTCCGTGACTTTTACCGATTTTCTGGGACATGTATAAAATGTAGCGATATTTATAGACATATTCATTTTTGGTACGTTTTTTTTTTGTTTTGCATCGTTAATTGCAAAAGTTCGAAAGCCCCTCCGAAATACACTTGATCTATTAACGTCAAATTAAACATTACTACTTCCGTTACTAGATAAAAGCCATGTGTTTTCAGTGTAAGCGTTCTTAACATAGATAGTGAAGTCACTGCATTATTGTTATTAAGACCGGTTTGACCGCGAACGTGAGACAATTAATATGATAACAGGACCCCTGTTAATTGATCGATTTTTACACGTAGCGTAGTCTGCCTATTCGGGTAGGCATTGTCATGGAGACGCTGCAGATATACACAGATTCGAGGTGCAGTTAAGCCTAAGATAAGGTACATGTACATGTATATATGGATTTTGTAAATTCCGGGACATTTGACAGATTTCCGGGACAGCGGGACAAGTTCTTCATTTCCAGGACTCTCCCGGAAATCCGGGACGTATGGCATGTATGATTTGGGTAATAAGCCATTAATGCAAACAATAGATCTTGTTAAAGAGGAACCCATTTACTTTAACGTTTAATACAAATATGTTCACAGTTATTTGTTTTACTTATTACAATTGCAGACACATTATCAATCACGTATAGCACTGAAAATGCCTCAAACTAATTGGTACCCGGCTACTACAAGATGAACTAAACCTATCACTGACAGTGCTATATACCGTGTCTACACAAATGCAGAGGCTTGAACATAAGTGCTGTATTTTGACTTTTGATGATCAAATTTTTTATTTATTTATCTTTTTTTTTTGTATACCACATTTATATAGCGCCCTTTCCATACTCGAGATGTGCGTTTAAAGACGCTTTACAGTTTTTCCCTGATCACTGGGTCATAAGTCGTCCGTTAACATCTTGGCGCAGTATGCAGCCACGGCACATTGGCTTATTTCCCTCACAGGTACCCATTTATACACCAGGAGAGGAGCAGTTGTGGGATACATTTCTTGCTCAAGGAAATTCCAGCGGTCATGGCGGGATTCGAACCAGGGACCTTTTGATCCCTAAGCCAGCGTCCTACCATTAGACCACTGCTTAAATATGACTTTTAATACAATGATAATTATGGATCCTGTACACAACAATATTGTTAAGGTCTCAAAATATTTGTATGCAAGATATACTTAAATAGTGGTCAAGCCCTATTTATTTGACCTCTTATAATGACATTGACCTTAAAAATAGCCATTTTGGTTTTTTGTGCACCATACACACTCTTATGCTTACACTTTTCATTTATCTTAAAGGCATGTTATGGAACAGCATTGAGGTGCTTCTTGGATTTCTTACTACCAATAATTTGACCTAGACTTTGAAAATAACCATGTGGTATTAAAAAATAAAACCTGCATGTTGACCTTGCATGTCAATGTGATTATTAGAATTGTTATTAGTTTACGGAATGGATAACCCGGTTAGTGCTAAAGACAAATATGAATCCATCTTAAGAGGAAATGAGCTCAACATATCAATCAGCTTTTTAAAAAAATAGATTCATAAGATATTCAAGTCTGCATTAACTGAGTCCCCGTTTTGACCAACAGTTTGTTCTTGTAGAAGTGGATCATTAACCTAATGAACTCAAATGCTAGTTCTTCTGTGATCTTCTTTTATCGTTTATTCAAATCAGACATTACAAACATCATGGCAAGTCATTCAGTAAACACCCATTCAGAGTATGTGTTTGTCCTCAAAACTAATAAACAAAATACAAATGCAGGGAAGTTATGTATCGTTATCGTGATTTAACAAACACCAAAACAGGAAGATTTATTTCAAAGCTTCACATGATAGAGATCTAAACACGCAATAGGAATATTTCAAAACAAACTATCAAACTACATGAAACAAAACCAGCCTATCCATCAACTATCATGACAACTTATGCAAACATTTTATCTAAAGCATCAGGAAGTTAATATAAATTTCTTGAGTTGAATGGTTTGTGAAAAAACATACTTAACTGTTGATGTTCTATTGACTTACGCGAAAGGCTTGGAATAATCATAAAATGGTGCTAAATTAATTAAATTTTTGAGTACCCTAACAGTGCACCTTGATGAAGTGAAGATACGGTAAACATATTACATACTGCCCTTAGCTGTACTTATTCAAAGCTCTTTATCAGGATTGAGGAAACGCATACTGTTTAAATAGGAGATACAGTGAACATATTGCATACTGCCCATAGCCATACTAATGAAGTGAAGATACAGTGAACATATTGCATACTGCCCTTAGCCGTACTAATGAAGTGAAGATACAGTGAACATATTGCATACTGCTCTAAGCTGTACTAATGAAGTGAAGATACAGTGAACATATTGCATACTGCTCTAAGCTGTACTAATGAAGTGAAGATACAGTGAACATATTGCACACTGCCCTTAGCCGTACTAATGAAGTGAAGATACAGTGAACATATTGCACACTGCCCTTAGCCGTACTAATGAAGTGAAGATACAGTGAACATATTGCACACTGCCCTTAGCCGTACTAATGAAGTGAAGATACAGTGAACATATTGCACACTGCCCTTAGCCGTACTAATGAAGTGAAGATACAGTGAACATATTGCACACTGCCCTTAGCCGTACTAATTCAAAGTACCCTAACAGTGCACCTTGATGAAGTGAAGATACGGTTAACATATTGCACACTGCCCTTAGTCGTACTAATTCAAAGTGTAGATACAATGCACATATTACATACTGCCCATAGCCAAACTAATTCAAAGTACCCTAACAGTGCACCTTAATTAAGTGAAGATACGGTGAACATATTGCACACTGCCCATAGCTGTACTAATGAAGTGAAGATACAGTGAACATATTGCATACTGCCCTTAGCCGTACTAATTCAAAGCTCTTGATCAGGATTGAGGAAACACATACTGTTTAAATAGGAGATACAGTGAACATATTGCATACTGCCCTTAGCTGTACTAATGAAGTGAAGATACAGTGAACATATAACATACTGCCTTTAGCCGTACTAATTCAAAGCTCTTGATCAGGATTGAGGAAACACGTACTGTTAAAATAGGAGATACAGTATTCATATTACATACTGCCCTTTGCTGTACTAATTCAAAGCTCTTGATCAGGATTGAGGAAACACAAACTGTTTAAATAGGAGTAAGCAAATATGGAATGAGTGATGTATTGGACGTCATCATTGATGACGTTCAATCGAACGAATGATAAAGGGGGCTAAAATTCATTAAGCTCCTGGTTATAGCCGCGATTTGAGTTTCTTGAAAACTGGCCCAGCAGGTTTGCTGAAATTTGACATGTATATGGACAAGAATGCGATCTACCTGTTGGCGTTTTCGTCATATCTGGAAAAAAAACCAGTTTATGATAAAATTACGAAAAAGTGGTGTTTTTTATTGCGCAATCGCTATAAAATGAGTTCTCGCCGGAAGCGTTAATAGCGTTAATAGCAACCCAAACACAATTCACCCCCAGGAGACAATTCACGCGATAGACACTTCAAATTTGATTTTAATTAATACATATTGCGATTGTATTCCCAAATTAATAAATAAGTTCATATTGCGTTTAACATACGAAGCTGAACCCGTTTAGAAAATATTAAAAAAACAAACAAAAACAAACAACAGTTAAATTTCATTGATGTAAATATGGTAACCTGATTACATATCCACTAGCGTACACATGAAAAATAGTTCGCAAGTAAACAACAAACAATCAAATTTAAACGCAAATAAGTTAACAAAATATATATAATAAATCCGAGAAATCGATACTTAAAACTACCATTTTTGTACTAAAAACATTTTTGAGAGTCATTAAAACACATAATTTCGGAAGTATACAACCAACAATCAAAATGGCTGCCAATGAACGTTCGAAAAGAACGCGAGAAATTATTTACAAAATAACATCATCAAAATAATTAAAGTGAACGCTACTTCGCCGTTTTTTAGATAAGTATACGATCTATTGAAAAACACTAGCATTTGACATAAACACACCCGTGGATATGGAAATAGACATCACGCGGCTCCCGCATTTTGCGCTGTGTACGGTTGTTCAGAAAACTTGGTAAGTGTCATTGTGTTCTTGAATTTGTCCGATGAGTTGAATTTTATATACCATTACCATACGAGAAAGTTTTCAAACACATTTATTTCTTACGAAACTTACCTTGAAAAATAAACAACACAAATATTAGTGGCACGAACTGATAGTGGAACGAAACGACAATCAACCGTTAAAGTTCAAGGGCATAATTTGAATGGAAATACATGTGTTGAATATTGGATAAATTAATTGTTTTGCCGTTAAAAGGGTAAGTTTTTTTGATTTGCTTTGCTTATTTTTTTATCAAAACACAAGTTTTATAGTTTGATTTCTGTACAACAGTTCAGTTAACGTTATATCTTGAATTTATAAATATCGAAATAGATGTCGGAGTTTGCACATTTCGGACGTTGCTATGCAAGTTAGTTCTCGATAGAATATACTGTTTTACCTTTTCGCATACAGTTGTGCAGCTGTTTTTCCATGTAATGATGCAATATTTTACGTCTGGAATACCCCCTCGATGATTATAAATCATTAACTTCTCAAATTATAAGCATCGTCAACTTGACAAAGTTCTGTCAAGATTTAATATTTTTATTTAATTAATAATTAGTAGAATATGTAAAGCTGAGTAACATTAATTCAGGCTGATGTCTGATTAGGGCAGTGGTTCACCTGATTCTCTCATAGGTTGACCACACCACAATTTATATCAGTACAAAAACAAATAGCTTGTAATTATAATTGATAAATGTGAATGTTTAATTTATTTGTTTGCAACAATTTGGAACCTTTTGGTTTGAGCATTGTAAGCCTAGTGTATAATTGCCCCTTTGTTCAGCACACATGAATTGATATGAAATACAGCTATATCTCGTGTGGCGTATTTTCATTTAAACTCTGGATTTTAATGACTACAAGTCAGTCGTGCAGTTAAATATGTTTTTAAGCATAGAAAGAATCCAATATTATTTTGGATTTTGTGTTTGCCATGCATAATTTAAATTTTCATAGGAATAAAATAACTTACAGCGACAGGATTACGGTTTTGTTATGTTTAGCATTTGATACAAATGTAATTAAGAATTAGTGTGGTTGTAAATAAATTTTGAGAAATGGAACGCAAAAAAATCACAGAAAATGGAAGTGCGTGCATGTTACTGTGTCTTGCAACTTTATTGTTTTAAGAATTGGATTAAAGTTTAAATTTAGGTAAGCGTGTCGCTTATACTAAATTTAGTTCTTTATGTCTCCTTTGCTCTAATATGGTATGAAATGCGTATCTCGTGTAACGTAATTTCATTAAAACTCTGGATTTTAATGACGACAAGTCAGACGTGTTATTTTATTTAACAGTAAAATATTTTTTAAAGCCTCAAAAGATTGTAAAAATATTTCCGATTGTATTTTTGTCATGCATAATTTAATCTTCCATAAGAATAAAATAACTCGCTGCGTCAAAATTTTGGTTTCCTTAATCATGTTTTAGGTAAGAATGGTTAGCATTTGATACACAAATTAAAAAAAAATAGTGTGGTTTTTAATAAATTTTGACAAAGAGAAGGATGACCCAAATTGGAGGTTCATATCTTTGTAACTTTATTGTTTTAAGCAAAGGATTAAAGTTAAAATTGATGTAAATGTAAGCGTGTCGTTAATACTAAATTTAGTTTTTTTATGACTCCTTCGCTTCTGTATATACAATCAGTGCTCCAGCTAGGATTTGAAAAGGGCAGGGGGGCTTTTTTGTCAAAAGGGCACTTTCGACGCACAGTATTTTGTGAAAAGGGCACTTTCGACGCGCAGTATTTTGTGAAAAGGGCACGTTCGAGCGCGCGGGTGTTTCTGGAATGCTTTCTATTGCATGTTAATTTATATGTTATAAATAATTGTATTATTCCCATTATTATTAAACCATTCAAATATAATGTCTACAATGAGGATTAAACTAATAACAATGTAATAAGAGATTTATGAATTGTCATATGTAAAAAAAAAAAAAAAAATTTTTTTTTTTTTAGGGGGGGGGAGGGGCGGCAGGGCGGAGGTTCGGGGGGGCAGGGCGGAGGTTCGGGAGGGCAGGGCGCGGCGCCCTTCGATTTAGGCCTAGCTGGAGCACTGTACAATGTATACACTACGTGACCCGTGATTGTTGCCTAATTTGGGGAGTCAAGGCGGACAGTTTGCTTTTTGAGTGGAAAATCACCGCGATTTCACGTGATTCGTCACTGCCGTCGCGCGAGAGCAAGATAATCTTCGCCCTGATTCCCCTCAGTTTTGCGGTGATTCGCCGTGATTGCAGTGGATATCGGTGACATCGATGATTCAGCAATTCATGCATATAAACCGAATTGTATCGATAACTGTATACATAACGCTTTTCTAATGTTCACAATTATCAAATAATCCAACATAATTACAACTTCACTTACGAAAAAAATAATCTTAAACATTTATGTCGGTAAATATGCTTGAGAATTTCATTAACACAACCATATGACTACGCCATTTTTCAGAAGTGTAAAGAGTACAGTGCATAATGTGGGACGAGCGTATTTAAAAAGCTTATATCATATTTCTCGTAAATTACCAAATTATTAGTTTTGTCTAAATCAAATACCATGTATAGAGAAACAAGGTATTTATAACCGACCAATGACGAAACACTATGCAACTTTCAATTTAGACAGTGCTACATGTATATGGCAACAATATGGAATTTGAAAAGTGGTAGTGTATTCGGGCCTGGAATATAATTAAATAATGTTTACATGTTATGTTCAATAATTATTGCATGATCATTCTGCGCTGTTATATTAATTTGGAGCCGTTAAAGCTTCCAACATTACTTCATCAAATTCATGTCGGAACGGGAGTATTTTAGCTAATACGCCCATTGTATACAACAACAACAAAAGCTTTATTATTGCAATGTATAATGTAAATGTATACATATATGTTACCTGTACATGCGGTGATGCGAGAATTGCAGCAAAAATCACGGGTCGCGTAGTGTAGTATGAAATACATATCTCGTGTAACATAATTTCATGTAAACTCTGGACTTTAATGACGACAAGTTGGATGTACGGTTTCCTATATTGTGTTTAAGGTCAGAATGGTTAGCATTTAATACTTTTATTATTAAAAAATAGTGTGGTTTTAAATAATTTATGAGAAAGGGAAGGAAGAACAGAAAATGGAAGTTCATATCATTGTAACTTTATTGTTTAAAGCATTGGGTTAAAGTTAAAATTGAGGTAAGCGTGTTGTTAATAATAAATTAAGTTTTTTATGACTCCTTCGCTCTTGTAAAGTATGAAATACGTATCTCGTGTATCGTAAATTCTTTTAAACTCTGGATTTTGTGATCGCCTTTTGTCTGTCGTCTGTTGTTAGTCGTCAACATTTACCTTGTTAACACCTAAGAATGTAATGTATTGCAGATTCAGAGATGTCTGTTCTGTTTTGAAGGTCATGTGAAAAATAAACTTATGGGCTGTTTGCATATTTTAATAACATATAAATATTGTTCAAATCTATGTGTTGATAGATTTAAAATAGCTAACTTTCCTCTTACATGCCCTTGTATTTCAAGATAGAATACTTTCCTTCACAGAGGAAAGAGGTCTGAGTTTGAATCTCAGTGGGGGCTTCAGAGGATGATTTATTATTAGAAAAATGATTATATTTGCTCAACTTTGTAAATGACTTTAAGCCACACACCTAAAAATTAACTGCATGGCATAGTAAATTTATGTATAAATAATTAACATATTTTTATCTTTGCCATTTAGAATATATCTGGTGATTACAAGGTAGAAATCAATCTATTTTGCGCTTTAAAACTTAAGAATAATTGCATTTGTCGAAATAGACGTATATGTCTACAAATCCTACTTTCGGTTTAAAAGCGGTACCATTTAAACAATAATATATTACTTTCTAACTAGGCTATAGATTTAATTTTACTTATGCCAATTACAATATACACATGTAAGGCTATAGATTTAATGACAATTTTGCACACCTTCAAATTGCATCTTTATGTATTGATTAACATGTATTTCATTTCAAAGTGTGTGGCTTTAACCAAATAACTTTGAAAATTTCTTTTAAAGAATAAGGTTTCTGAAAATTCAATCATTGAAGAAACATTTATAATTTGAGGGTACAATAAGACAGCAAACTAAGAAAAGACATCCATTTGAGTTTTTTTATCAATTGAATATGCAAAGAAGAAATTAAATATCAGCAATACAAAAGCCTGTAATATGTGCAGCGTGTGGTTTTTCTATCTATCTACGTATGCTCAGTCAAATTCAAACTAGGCAAATATTTACTGGACAGAAGGTCCTGTAAAATGGGAAAAAATACAGGACCTGCTCTTTTTTTATAGGATCTACTGGCTACAGAATATAATAGTTAGTAAAATAACTTGGTTTCATTGCCGGGATCAAGGTGTTTATGATATAAAATGATAAAATCATTGAATAGGTATTAATTTTAAGGTCACACATTTGTATCTGACGTTAAATAATAATACACGCCATACATGGTACTAGTCTTGTTTAGAAAAAATAAATAATTTAATGCTGAACGCATGTTAACAGTTAATATAAACAGGAATCTCTTCTTTGTAATATCTTAAGAACAATTTCCAAAACAAAAGTACTTTTATACTTTTTTAACTAAGCTATGCTTAGCGCGCATGTCAGGTATGAGTCTGGTCAATACAGCCTAAACTTACAACGGCCTCGATAAATGACAACCGGCCTGTTTCACGCGTGGACATTGATAGCCAAGATAATAACGGTTTGAATTACAATGATCATTATTATACATTACTATTGCTATTAAAACCACACAAATTGATATCTGCATCATTTAAATTGTAATAATCAGATTTATGATTATCTTGTTAAGCGACTAGGCCGTCATGGATTTGGACCGTCCTGACCCGCACTTGTAAGATGCACATAAATAGACCAATCAGGTGCCCTCGGAAAATTCCATCAGCAGAAAGAGCGTTGGTATGGAAAAGCACATGTATAAAGACGCTATTGCTATTTTTGCACCTCAGAAAACTTTCAGAGCCATAAACAAACCTATGAATTTGTTTTTGTTTTTTTTACCGGACAATCAGTCCTGTAAATTTGACAGACAGGCCGGACCTTACACAATTTTACAGGACGTGTCCGTCGGTCCGGCCATGTTTGGCCAAGACTGTATACTGTCTAACTCCCCTTTCGGGTATTATTGACAGGTAATAGATATGACAGAATACTCTGTAAGTATAATTGTGCACTCAAATTTTTATGACAAGTTGAATTATTAGTATTGTATATACCATTTCCATGCAATAAATTTTAGAAACCCATTTATTTCTCACAAACTGGGGTTGAAAAGTAAACAACAACGGGGTTTGATTTTACATTCATGAGTTTTTTGGGGTGTTTAATACATGTATAGTCATTCAAATTACTAATGTTTGATAAGGTTTTATTAATTTTGGGTATAGTTAAAAATGTTCTGTCGGTTTAAAACCATGGTCGTTGAGGGCGTAGCAGTTTTCCTTATATGGGCCAATGGCTATAGTAAAATCTTGTTACCACTCTAGAAATCACATTTACTGTGCATCCTTCAAGAAACTTGGTCAGGTCATTTGTTCTTATGATGTCTTGGCTGAATTTGAAAAACTGTTTCGCTTTCTTTAATTTATTCTCAAATCTTAATGAAGTTTGGTCAGAAGATTTGTATAAATTAAATCTCAGCCAAGTTTGACACTGGGTCATTTGAGCTAACAAAATTGGTTAATATATTAAATAAACAAAATGCATGTTTATACCACAGAAGTCACGCTGTTAGTCTAATCTTCATCAACATCGGTATGCATATTTAACTTCAAAACAAATATTGGACCAGGGATTTCAATAGAAGCAGAATCCTGCGTTTTGACGCGAGCAAATTAAAAATGACTCATTTTTGACGCAACCCTTTTTTCTGCCGTGCGTCATTTTGACGCATCGAAAATTTAACCCGTGTGTCAGTCAGTTAACCTCTCCAGTTCCATGGTAATAAATCCCCCTGTGCTCCTAATCAAAATTAATGTTTCAGTATTTGAAACTCGGTCTATAATCGAGGGAATGGAGGTCTACCCCGGGCGTTGTTTTTTTATACTCACAAGTCATAATACTACACATAAACATTAAGAAAACACATTTTCTCAATTAGATATAAATTACCCGAGTAGAATTAAATTGCTACGTCTGACCTTTGACATTGTAAATGGCTGACGTATTGTAAATTAACATTAAACCCGCGTTCAATTAAAAAATGGCGATTCAAACAACAACAACAAATCAAATTACAAGTAATGGTGATTCAATAATGGAGATAGCATTAACTGGATTTAACAAACATTAAATAAGGTTTGTTAAACCAGATAACAACAAGGAAATTTTGGATTATTAAAGTTAAACTACTAGTGGTAAGGCATTCTTAAGTGTATATATTTCCGACATGTATAGTATTCGGATAAACAGTAATAGATATACTAGATGTTCCATGCATTAAGATTGTGTTTTTGTACAAAAGCTATCATAGGGATGATGATAATATAAGTTTTATAACAAGATAAATATGTGATGAAAAGGTGCTACAGGTACATATCTTAAATTACTTAAATGTGTTATGATGAAGTAGATTTTAATGAGCATTTATTGTTTTACCAAATAAACATAGTATAGTGATAGAAATAATAAAAGTTGTAAAATGAACATGTTTTGTTTTTGAAAAACTTAAAGTCGATATTGTTCGCACAAATTATTGATATTTTGTCCTTATCTTTGTGTACCAATTCATTAAAATATGTTGTGTTATGTATCATGGTATTTTTATTTAATAACGCAGTATAACTTTTTTAAATATTGTGTAACTCTTGAAGCATGTTTTATCTAAAAAAAATTGAATAATACAGACAAAAACACAATTAACGCGCTTCAAAATTGACCCCAGAATTTTTCAATTTGACTCCTCAAAATTTCAGTCCAGGGGTCATTGACTCCTGGTTTTTATGGAATGAGTGCTATATTGACGTCATCATTTGAGGACGTTCAATTGAACAAATGATAATGGCGACTAAAATTCGATAAGCTCCAGCGTATAGCAGCGATTTGAGAGTGTTGAAACTGGCCCGACACTTGTGCTGAAATTTCTCATGTATATGGCGTTTTCGTCATATCTGGAAAAAATCCAGTTTTTGATAAAATGACGAAAAAGTGGTGTTTTTTATTGCGCAATCGCTTTAAACACGTGGATAAGCCGGAAGTACATGTAGTGTTAATAGCAACCCCAAGATAATTCACCCCCACAAGACGATTCACCCGCTGGACAATTCAAAATTGATTTTAAATATAAACAAATTCGTACCAATAATATTTCGTACCCATATTTTTTTCGTACCTATTTTTTTTGTACCCATTTTTTTCGTCCTCAAATTTTTTTATACCCAAATTTTTTTTTCGTACCCATTTTGTTCGTACCCAAATGTTTTTTGTACCCTAATTTGTTTGACCCAATTCTTTTTTTCGTCCCCTTTTTTTCGAACCCAAATGTTTTTTGTACTCAATTTTTTTCGTAACCAAATATTTTTTGTACCCAATTTTTTTGTACCCATTTTTTTTGGTACCCCTTTTTTTCATACCCAAATGTTTTTCGTACCCAAATTTGTTCGTACCCAAAAAAAATTCGTACCCATTTTTTTCGTACTCAAATTTGTTTCGTACCCATTTTTTCGTACCAAATGTTTTCCGTTCCCAATTTTTGTCGTACCCAAATTTTTTTTTCGTACCCATTTTTTTCGTACCCAAATGTTTTTCGTACCCAATTTGTTCGTACCCAATTTTTTTTCGAACCCATTTTTTTCGTACCCAAATGTTTTCGTACCCAAATTTGTTCGTACCCAAATTTTTTTTCGTACCCATCTTTTTCGTACCCAAATGTTTTTTGTACCCAAATTTTTGCGTACCCAAATTTTGTTTCGTACCCATTTTTTTCGTACCCAAATTTGTTTCGTACCCAAACTTTTATTCGTACCCATTTTTTTCGTACCCAAATAGTTTTTTCGTACCCTTATTTTTTTCGTTCCCTACATTTTTCGTATTCTAATTTGTTTTCGTATTCAAATTGTTTTTTTTTCCTACCCACATTTTTTTCATACCCATTTTTTTTCGTACACAAAGTTGTTCGTACCCAAATTTTGTTCGTACCCATTTGTTCGTAGTCAAATTTTTTTCGTACCCGAATTTTTTCGTACCTAGTTTTTTAATTGGTACCCATTTTTTCGTACCTAAATAGTTTTTCGTACCCTTATTTTGTTTGTACCCTTTTTTTTGACTCAAATTTGTTTTCGTGCCCAAATTTGTTTTTTTTTTCATACCCACATATTTTTTCGTACCAATTTTTTTTTCAATTTGATTTGATATCTCCACTCATTCCATCCCGCGAAACCCTTAAGGTGTCGCAACTCTAGTATATTTAAAGAAGTATTGTTAATAATTGCGCCAAAAAAAATCCAGATACCTGATCACTACCATTGTTTCAATAAACTGATGCATGTATTTAAATTATGGAATGAGTGATGTATTGGACGTCATCATTGATGACGTTCATTCGAACGAATGATAAAGGGGGCTAAGTTTCGTTAAGTTGAGGAATATAGCCGCGATTTGAGTTTCTTGAAAACTGGCCCAGCACGTTTGCTGAAATTTGACATGTATATGGACAAGAATGCGATCTACCTGTTGGCGTAGGCGTTATACCTGGCAAAAATCAAGTTTTCGAGTATTTTGTGTTTAAATACTTTTATGGGAAAGGGCACGCGCACAGATAAACATTGTGACGTCACTTCACAAACAGCGTTAGACATCCGCCATCTTGTAACGCGACAAAGAAACTCAGTGTTATTAATTCAATAAACACAGAAAATACGATTGTGTTTAATTATCATTAATACAAATGTCTATATTTTGTGCAGCGGATGTTTATTCAGACGGATACGACAGAACTACGTAAGTATCATTGTGTACTTTACAGTAGATTTTACTACGGAAGAAATTTATTATATCTCACTCAGTCACTGACAAAATGAGCTTGACACATAAACAACAACCGGATCGGATTTACATCCACATTATATTGTGCGAATCCGATGCAATTCAAATTACTAATGTTTGATAACGTTTGATGAATTCGTTATGTCAATATGCATTAACTTTCAAGGGGAATAATTATAATTGAAATGTGCGATTCAATGACAGTGTTATATTGGGATAATTAGTCGTTAAGCCGTAACAGATAAGTAATTAGTTTGTTGTGTTTCATTTTCAACATAGTTTTACCGTTTTTTCCATAAAGTAAAACAGTTCAGTCGTCATTATATCTTGAATTTTAAATATTGAAATACATGTCGGATATTTCATATTTTCGGACGTTGCTACGTAAGCTAGTTGTCAACATAATTATTAAGATACATATTTACCTTTTACCATACAGTTGTGCAGCTGTTGTCTACTTAATGACGCGCTGTTTAATGTCTATAATGTTTTTCTGCCCGTGATAATAATAAGTCTTTAAATCAACAAACCCCAGCAATGTGAATGGTCTGTCAACATTAGAAAAATATTAGCTAAAGAAACTTCAGCGTACAATTTATATGGTATTGACATACCTGTACTCTGAAGCCAACTCTGTATCGAAAGTCAACCAAAGTCGTAACATATTTATGTCACGCTATAAATCAAAGAATACTCATTTTCTTGGATACATTTCTACATATATTGGTGGATGATATAAATTACTGCATCGGGGAATATTTTAAGGTTTAAATGTTTCAAATGCATCTAACAATAGATGAAAATAACTCTCATCAGTCTGAAATTCACAATTTTGAAGCCATTGTCGCTTTGTCCAAGACTAGTTTTCATTTGGATACTGTCGGATCATCCTTGACATCTTTTGCTGATATTGTAAACATTACCTTTGTTTTCTGAAATCTATTATTTGTGATTAACAACATTTGTCTGGTGGATTATAAAACTGATTTCAGTGTGAATCGGGTAGTTTTAAATATTTACTTTGAGTTTGTATTTACACTACAATTTGTTAACAAAACAAGCCAGAATATTCAAAAATACCGGGAAATGTCATTCTGAATTTGAAAACACTTGAGCACATGGTATACAAAAATACAAATTTTATTTTAAGTCAGTTTGTACATAACAAGTATAACATTAACATCTACATTTTCACAACAATAACACGTATACTGAAAGCACTTGGGCAAAGCGGAAAGAATCCGGGTATTTCGGACCAGGGTATTTCCGGGACAGATTTACTCGTTATGCAAAGGAAAAATATGATATGCGTAATCGACAATTTCAATTGGGTTTCGGAACGCATGGTTTTATTTTTCTATGCGTAATCGGCAATTTTACATTGGGTATTTACACAAATGCGCACCTAATCTGTAGCTCTGTTACAGTAATCTGTAAAACAACGTCATTAATAAAACAAAAAAATATGTTTGACCACAACGGTGGCTAATAATGTTTAGGAAAAATACAAACAATATAGATTTATCTATAACATAACATGTTAGAATTTTATCATGCATTTATAATCACTCATAATGAGATTTCAATATACAGTTACATGCATAGACAGTTTTTTTTAAGCCAGTGCCTTTTGAATTCAGAAAATAAGCAAGATAAACCATAAAATTGGGAAAAATAGAAAGTAAACCATAAAATGGAGAAAAATGAGGCATTATTAATATGATTATAAATAACAGAATCACAATAATATTGTTTTTAAGTGCATGATTTAGTGCATTTTAAAATTTATATTATAAAATGCTGCTTGAATTTCTTTTTACCTTTCATATGTAAAAAAAGAAATATCATCTGCTAGTGCAAAATATGACTGGTCATTTCGTAGCAAAAGAGAAGAAAATAAGTGCATTAAATAAATGAATTAATATTTTTGTATCTGGAATAGTTGTATTTTAAATCGATCCTCCACCCTAGTATGGCCGAATAAGGGCTAAATTGCTTTCCAACTTGAAATGAAAAGGCATATTGGTTGATCGTGTAGCGTTTATGTGCAAAATTTGAGGGCCAATTGATAAAGCTTGTTGATGCCAAAACAGGTAATAATAATAATTTATTATCAGGTACATGTACACAAGCAAATAAGTATATTTAACCCTTTCAGTGCGGGAACCGAATTTTAAAGGCCTTTGAAAACAGTTTGGATCCAGATGAGACGCCACAGAACGTGGCGTCTCATCAGGATCCAAACTGTTTGCTATTCTGATAGTATTCTTTGAAAAAAAATCGAAGAAAATGCTAATTTTAGAAATTCAGCAGACGACATTTTAGCAGACGACAAATTTCCCAGCATGCAAAGGGTTAAGATGCTTAAGGTGTGGAAGACTCATAATCAGGTTTGTTGTCCCTCAAACCCTAAGCGTCTTGTTATTTCTTATGCAGTTTGTATAGATAGCGCCACATCCTGACACGTAAAGCTTGTGCTTTGTTGGCAGCGTTAGTTGGCTGTTAACAGGTTCATTGTGGTTATCTCCACCATCAGTCTGTCCTAGCCACTATCTCTTACACCATAAGCACTAGAACCTTGAAACTTAAACACATGGTAGCTATGAGCATTATGTGCGACCCTGCACTATTTGGAATTTTGATCTGACCCCTGGGTCAAAAGTTATAGGGGTTGGGGTGGGGACGGGTCAGAGATTTTCACTCATTTTTAGCTCGACTATTATATATGAAATATATATAATGGAGCTATCCTGATCACGTCGGCGTTACCGTTAGGGTGAACATGTTAACGTTTGTGTACTACCCCAATTATTTTCTTTTTACTTTAACAAATTATTTATATATTTTTTTATGCACCCCCCTTCGAAGAAGAGGGGGTATATTGCTTTGCACATGTCGGTCTGTCGGTTGGTCGGTCCGTCCACCAGGTGGTTTCCGGATGATAACTCAAGAACGCTTAGGCCTAGGATCATGAAACTTCATAGGTACATTGATCATGACTCGCAGATGACCCCTATTGATTTATAGGTCACTAGGTCGAAGGTCAAGGTCACTGTGACCCGAAATAGTAAAATGGTTTCCGGATGATAATTCAAGAACGCTTATGCCTAGGATCATGAAACTTGAAAGGTAGATTGATCATGACTCGCAGATGACCCCTATAGATTTTCAGGTCACTAGGTCAAAGATTAAGGTCACGGTAACCCGAAATAGTAAAATGGCTTCCGGATGATAATTCAATAACGCTTATGCCTAGGATCATGAAACTTGATAGGTACATTGATCATGACTCGCAGATGACCCCTATTGATTTTGAGGTCACTAGTTCATACATGTACTTCTTTACCAACATGACCCTAATCTATAAACAAGAGCAGACAACTGTATCAAGCATTTTGACGGAATTATTGCCCCTTTTATACCTAGAATATGCATATTATTGATAAATCTATGTTAAAGTTTGCATACCACCTCAAATATTTTCTTTGTCCTTTGACATATTGCTTTCATATTTTGCATACTTCATAACCAACATGATCCCAATCTATAAACAAGAGCAGACAACTGTATCAAGCATTTTGACAGAATTATTGCCCTTTTATACTTAGAATATGCATATATAATTGATAAATCTATGTTTAAATTTGCATACCACCTCAAATATGTTCTATGTCCTTTGACATATTGCTTTCATATTTTGCATACTTCTTTACCAACATGATCCCAATCTTTAAACAAGAACAGACAAATGTATCAAGCATTTGACAGAATTATTGCCCTTTTATACTTAGATAATTGAACATTTTGCTTAAATTGCCATAACTTCTTTATTTATGATCACATTTGATTCATACTTTGACAAAGCAACGCTTACCTGACATACCACAATGCACTGCACCCAAACTATCCCCCATGCCCCACCCCAGAATCCCCCCCCCCCCAATTTTTTTTTTTATAATTATTTTTGAAAGTTCATCTTTTAAATTACCACCAACCCACATAAACCCCCCGCTCTCCATGATGGCTTACAGTAACCTGTCAAGCACTCAAAATCTCTTATGACAATACGATCAATCTCTACCATGCATGGCCGCATTACCAACCCTTGGGGCGCCCCCTGGGTCAAACATGCGGCGTGGGAATACGCGTCGGCCTCTGCCGCACCATTTTTCACCAATTGACCTCAAATTAATACTTAAGATTTCTTATGACAACACAGTCTATCTTGACCATCCATGTTCACATTACCTACCCCAGGGCCCCGCCCACTTTGGTGGTAAAGATCCCAAGCTATTTCAGCATAATTAAAATCCAAGCCATTTTTGTGGTAAGACCCGAGCTTTCTTACCATAATTAAAATCCAGGCCAGTTTGGTGGCAGAGACCCCGAGCTATTTCAGCATAATTAAAATCCAAGTCAGTTTAGTGGTCAAGATCCTGGACTATTTCGGTATAATTAAAATCCAAGCCAGTTTGGTGGTCAAGACCCCGAGCTTTTTTAGCATAATAAAAATCCAAGTCAGTTTAGTGTTCAAGATCCTGAACTTTTTCGGTATAATTAAAATCCAGGCCAGTTTGGTGGTCAAGACCCAAAGCTTTTTCAGCATAATTAAAATCCTAGCCAGTTTCGTGGGGGACACCCTGAGCTATTTCAGCATATTTAAAAACAAAGTCAGGTATAATTCGGTATAATTAAAATCAAGGCCAGTTTGGTGGTCAAGAACCCGAGCATGTTCAGCATAATTTAAACCATAGCCAGTTTCATCGCCGAGACCTCGAGCTATTTCGGCATATTTAAAATCCAAGCCAGTTTGGTGGTAAAGATCCTGAACTATTTTGGCATAATTAAAATCCAAGCCAGTTTGGTGGTCAAGATCCTGAGCTATTTCAGAATAATTAAAATGCAAGCCAGTGTGGTGGTCAAGAACCCAAACTATGAGCATAATTCAAATCCAAGCCAGTTTGGTGGTAAAGATCCCGAGCTATTTCAGCATAATTAAAATCCAAGCCAGTTTGGTGATCAAGACCCCTAGCTTTTTCAGCATAATAAAAATCCAAGCCAGGTTGGTGGTCAAGATCCTGAGCTATTTCAGCATAATTTAATTCTAAGCCAGTTTGGTGGTCATGACCCCGAGTTATTTCAGCATAATTAAAATCCAAGCCGTTTTGGTGGTCAAGACCCCAAGCTATTGTAGCATATATTGTTTTCGGCATAATTTTTTTCTTACCCAATTGTTTTTTTACACACATTTTTTCGTACCCATTTTTTTCTGTTTTTTTTTGACATAATAATGCCCCCTTTTATAGTTAGAAAATTGAAAATTTGGGTAAATTTTGTGTTCAGGTCTACTCTTATCCTATTTGTGTTAAGGTCTACTCTTATCCTTAAGTATCAAAGCTATATCGTCTACTTAATGTTATAAGTCATGTAAATGACATTTTTATACATTTTATTTCGTTCCCATTTTTTTGTTTTTTATTAAGGTGACATACATCAAATGTTTAATAATATTAAGTCTACCTTTTTGGTAAAAATAATGTTTTTACCAAATTTTCAAAATTGACATTACTGACACATGTCATTTGCTGAATGTAAAAAGTAGCATAACTGACATTTAGTTAAATTTTCAGGAGAAGGAAAAACTGCTTTATTGAAATAAAATAGGGATACTTAGAGAGTAAAACAAACACATGGGATATTTTCAGATTTGAAAACTGGTATTTTACGCATCTTTAGGCAGTTCTGTGTACCAAGGATAAATACAATACTTAAACATTCATGTACAATGCACAATACTAAAAACCTGAATTGTAACTGTAATGTATTTCAGATTCAGAGATGTCTGTTTTGTTTCTAAGGTCATGTGAAAAATTAAGTTTATATGTTTACAGGTTTAAAATTGCAAATTGTCCTCTTACTTGCCCTTGTATTTCAAGATAGAATACTTTTCTTCCCAGAGGAAAGAGCACTCAAAATCTCTTATGACAATACGATCAATCTCTACCATGCATGGCCGCATTACCAACCCTTGGGGCGCCCCCTGGGTCAAACATGCGGCGTGGGAAAACGCGTCGGCCTCTGCCGCACCATTTTTCACCAATTGACCTCAAATTAATACTTAAGATTTCTTATGACAACACAGTCTATCTTGACCATCCATGTTCACATTACCCACCCCAGGGCCCCGCCCACTTTGGTGGTAAAGATCCCAAGCTATTTCAGCATAATTAAAATCCAAGCCATTTTTGTGGTCAAGACCCGAGCTTTCTCACCATAATTAAATTCCAGGCCAGTTTGGTGGCAGAGACCCCGAGCTATTTCAGCATAATTAAAATCCAAGTCAGTTTAGTGGTCAAGATCCTGGACTATTTCGGTATAATTAAAATCCAAGCCAGTTTGGTGGTCAAGACCCCGAGCTTTTTTAGCATAATAAAAATCCAAGTCAGTTTAGTGTTCAAGATCCTGAACTTTTTCGGTATAATTAAAATCCAGGCCAGTTTGGTGGTCAAGACCCAAAGCTTTTTCAGCATAATTAAAATCCTAGCCAGTTTCGTGGGGGACACCCTGAGCTATTTCAGCATATTTAAAAACAAAGTCAGGTATAATTCGGTATAATTAAAATCAAGGCCAGTTTGGTGGTCAAGAACCCGAGCATTTTCAGCATAATTTAAACCATAGCCAGTTTCATCGCCGAGACCTCGAGCTATTTCGGCATATTTAAAATCCAAGCCAGTTTGGTGGTAAAGATCCTGAACTATTTTGGCATAATTAAAATCCAAGCCAGTTTGGTGGTCAAGATCCTGAGCTATTTCAGAATAATTAAAATGCAAGCCAGTGTGGTGGTCAAGAACCCAAACTATGAGCATAATTCAAATCCAAGCCAGTTTGGTGGTAAAGATCCCGAGCTATTTCAGCATAATTAAAATCCAAGCCAGTTTGGTGATCAAGACCCCTAGCTTTTTCAGCATAATAAAAATCCAAGCCAGGTTGGTGGTCAAGATCCTGAGCTATTTCAGCATAATTTAATTCTAAGCCAGTTTGGTGGTCATGACCCCGAGTTATTTCAGCATAATTAAAATCCAAGCCGTTTTGATGGTCAAGACCCCAAGCTATTGTAGCATATATTGTTTTCGGCATAATTTTTTTCTTACCCAATTGTTTGTTTACACACATTTTTTCGTACCCATTTTTTTCTGTTTTTTTTGACAGAATAATGCCCCCTTTTATAGTTAGAAAATTGAAAATTTGGGTAAATTTTGTGTTCAGGTCTACTCTTATCCTATTTGTGTTAAGGTTACTTATCCTTAAGTATCAAAGCTATATCGTCTACTTAATGTTATAAGTCATGTAAATGACATTTTTATACATTTTATTTCGTTCCCATTTTTGTGTTTTTTATTAAGGTGACATACATCAAATGTTTAATAATATTAAGTCTACCTTTTTGGTAAAAATAATGTTTTTACCAAATTTTCAAAATTGACATTACTGACACATGTCATTTGCTGAATGTAAAAAGTAGCATAACTGACATTTAGTTAAATTTTCAGGAGAAGGAAAAACTGCTTTATTGAAATAAAATAGGGATACTTACAGAGTAAAACAAACACATGGGATATTTTCAGATTTGAAAACTGGTATTTTACGCATCTTTAGGCAGTTCTGTGTACCAAGGATAAATACAATACTTAAACATTCATGTACAATGCACAATACTAAAAACCTGAATTGTAACTGTAATGTATTTCAGATTCAGAGATGTCTGTTTTGTTTCTAAGGTCATGTGAAAAAATAAGTTTATATGTTTACAGGTTTAAAATTGCAAATTGTCCTCTTACTTGCCATTGTATTTCAAGATAGAATACTTTTCTTCCCAGAGGAAAGAGATCTGGGTTTTAATCCCAGTGGGGGCTTCAGAGGATGATTCATTTTAAGAAAAATGAATATATTTGCTTTACTTTGTCTCTAACTTAACCAATCAACTCTGACAATGCCTTTAAACGTATGCAGTTTTTGATAATTCAATTATGCAAAAAAACATGTATAATTTTAGGGTAGACTAAGACAGCAAACTAACAATGGGCATCCATTTTAGTTTTTTAAGTCAATACAACAATAAATGCATATAGGAACACATATTTAAATTAAAAATGCAACAATCTGAGGACATAATCAATTAAATAGTAAATGACTACTTAAAATATTTTTTAGCACTGTTTGTTTTCCAGAGATTTGTGTATATGCCGTTTTATGTTCTTCTCCTTGAACTAATGCAATATGTGCTTTGGAACTGGAATCATATAATGTTGGAAAGCTGGTGTTTCACGTCCAGAGGGTCCTTGCGTCCGGAAGCTGAAAATTGTAAAATATGATCTCCCCACTCATTCCATCCCGCGAAACCCTTAAGGTGTCGCAAGTCTAGTAATTAGCTTTTAATTATGTTTCATACTATTCTGTTCAATATTTTGTTAAAAACTTCTTTGTTTAATGTTGTTAAATACTACATGCAGGGATCAAGCAACTGGGTGATTTGGGCAATTATATCGCTGTGGCTTTCCATTAATCGCCTGGATCAAAAGCTACGGCGATATCACTTCGCCCTAAAATCTGGCAATTATCATATCCGCAGCACTGTTTAGAGTGGCTTCTGTTTATTACCAAATACACGCCAAAGTCAATCAACTGACCGAATCGACGAAACTCCGCCCCCCTGGCGTTGTAAATTACCTATTGAAAATTGATAAGCAACCATTAACAGCGCTTGTCATTCAGGTATTTGGCAGGAATCTCTTGACCAAGCAGAGTGAAATCACTGAAGCGTGTAAGTGTTACAAACGGTGTTTTTACTGATATTGTCAAGTTTTGTGGGGGTTATTATCGGATGAAGGCGCCTTTATGATAGTGAGCAATAAATAAAGAAACACTGTGACAAACTCTCACCACGATAAAAAATTATAACGATTATTAGGGCCACTATTTCTTAACCATTTAATCAATAGTGACTGTCAATACCACGGGCTTGGCAAAAGCATTTAACAAAAACAATTTCTCCACAAAAAAATATGAAATCTTGTTTCAATAGGAATTTGTGAGCATTTCTGTCTAACAGTTTCATTATTATAATATTTTGGGAAAGGTAAAGTATGATAAAGAAACCAACAATTTCGGAAATAAAAAGTATACCATTCACTCGTTGTACTATATTTCGGATATGTTAAAAATTCGGACATTTAAAGATAGGGACATTTATGTGTTGGTTTGTTGTTGATAGTTTGTAAAATTATGTTTTATAATATTTCAGGCAACTAGAATGGAGGGTGGCAATTATCTGGGCCTTTCTGTCAAGAAATATGCGTGAAAAAAACATTCATTTATTTGAGCCTAGAAATCATCCACCACTTACAGAAAACCTTTTTCACAACAGAAGCTGTCAAAGCTGATGTATATCATGTCGTCCAATTGACCAAATATAACCGTTTAACAATATGAAGTGAGATGCTTTATTTTCTGATGTTTTCTCTTTCCCTTTCAAATGATGTAAATTGGTGTTA
The DNA here is from genome assembly GCF_020536995.1 of Dreissena polymorpha. Taxonomy (NCBI): domain Eukaryota; kingdom Metazoa; phylum Mollusca; class Bivalvia; order Myida; family Dreissenidae; genus Dreissena; species Dreissena polymorpha. Next base: position 26,509,434 of record NC_068355.1, read on the forward strand.
TTCCATGTTTAAAATTAAATAGTTAATTTTGAAACATTTATGAAGCATACTGTTACATTGATGTTAACATTATTATATTATTTTGGTTATCTGTGTTGTTTATCAAGATGAAAAAGTTATTTATATACAAATAAAGCTTATTAAGACTTATGAAGGTATGAGGTATGAAGGTACTTATATTTTTTTTATGTATTACCATTTTTTTGCAAGGGATAATACAGTCAATGACATTAATGTAATGTAGTAAGGTTTCTTTTAATAAATTATTGTTCATATTAATAAGGTTGGAATAACAGACAGTTTTCACACTGCGAAAAAGTGGCAACAACTTTTTTTGGGCCAGTGAAACGCCTGGGTCATGGTTCACAATGGTCCATTGGTGATCGCAAAAGATCCACTTCTCCCTAAAACTGCCTCACTTCTCCATCTCCAGAGCTGAGGGAGAAGTGACTTCTCCCAAAAATTGGAGTCTAGCTTGATCCCTGTACATGTACTATTGCGCAGTACACCCCACAATTAAATACATCTCGCCTCTTCATGCACTATACAAATACACATAACAACATTGAACTCTTTAAAATGGGCATTACTAGTTGTAAACTGATATAATTTCAAGAAGTTCTTTCTAATTCACATGCTTTTAGCAGCCCTTTTTCTGTCATATGAAATTGAAAAGCTGTAAATTTGCTTCAGTATTTGAGTTTTTCTTGATTAAGCAGACACAATAGACTGCTAGGAAACCTTTTTTTTCTTTTTCATACCAAATTTTACAAATAAAACAAGTGCTGTGTTTGTCAGAAACACAATGACCCCTATTGCGCCGCTTTGAAATAAAATTTCAATATATAATTTGGCAGGTGTGTAAATTATCTCCCTTTTAAAGCTAATTACTTCCCTTGGATTGTATTTGTTACTTTTGACCTTGAATGATGACCTTGACCTTTCATCACTCAAAATGTGCAGCTCCATGAGATACACATGCATGCCAAATATCAAGTTGCTATCTTTAATATTGAAAAAGTTATGACCAAACTTTAACGAAGGTAAAAGTTTAAGGAAAGAAACATACAATGATATTTGACCTTTGACCGTGAAAGATCGATGACCTTGACCTTGACTTTTCAACTTTCAAAATGTGCAGCTCAATGGGATACACATACATGTCAAATATCAAGTTGCTATCTTCAATATTGCAAGAGTTATCAAACTTTAGCCAAGGTTGAAGTTTTGGGACAGAATGACAGACAGGTCAAAAGAGGGAGCATAAAAACTACTTATGGATTGTGGACCAGACTGAATACATGTACAGCTGGTAACAGTTGCTGCCCCTGTGGAGTGGCAGGTGAAGATCCACTTAGTTATTAGAAATGTGTTAGATAGAATTGCAAATTGTTTTGCGTAATTCATACACTCATCAAGGGTCATATACATGTAAGTGTCTATAAATGCCCCAAAGTAATGCTAGACCCAAACATTTGGTATTGATCTTCAAAGAAGTTGAACACATACATGTATTTGTTGGAGAACAAAACATTAACAATCATCAATAACTTTTAAAAATTGAAGGTAATTTTATTTAAACTTTGCACTGCGTTTCCTTAATATTATATGACTTATTGTAATATTCCCTTCCAAAAAAATACACAAAAATAACAATGACCATAGCTCTTAATCACTGCCTTTTCTTCTTGGCAATGCCCAGGGATTAGTTTGATAAAAATCAAATTTATGTGAATGGTGACTCCGCATTTATCCAAACCTTGATGGTCCGGAAATCTTGAGATCTGGACGAAAGTCAATGGGAACGGATTTTTTATATAGTATTTTGCCCCGTTAAGTGCGGAATCTCGCATTCCGGCTCCGGGTGTAGATTTTGCGACACCGATCTGTGTATTTAGCTGTAATTATGTCTCGTTAATTGGGATGCTTCCCAATATGAGGGCTTAATCGCCCACCTGCCGTATAAACAAAAGCACAATCACCGAGGCGTGAAGTATTGTCGTTTTAGGCTTAATCGCCAACCCGTCGTTTTAACAAAAGCGCGATCACCGAGGCATGAAATATTACCAGTATTATTTTTAGGCGTGATAGTTAATAGGTTTGACGTAGTTTTCAGATATATGAATATATATTATGTTTTTCTTCTTATTTGGGCAGCCTGGCCACTAATAACTTAAACTTTTGCAAATATCACACCGTTTTAGAGTCTAGATTTACGGTTGACATGTTCTTACTTTATACCAATTTGTAGCGTTTATATTTGGAGTTCAGTTTTAAATTTAATCTTGCTTAGGAGAATAGAATTCTGTATACGACAGAAAAAAATGGTTTTAAAAATGAAATAAAGTAAGGAATGACTTTGTACGAAAGTATCGCGCGGTCCTAACGCAGAGAACTGATGCTACGGTCTTGGCGATTATGATTTTGTTAAGATACCGGCCATTCAATTTCCTTTGTTATGATTATTATATTTTTTATGGAATATTTTGAAATATTTTGTTCTCGAAACATATCAATAAAGCTTATTATTAATGATGCTTAATAAATTAACAAATTCAGCTCTTGTTTATAACACAGACAGGGTGTTAATTTTGTTACGAGACAGCGTATAAATTTTTCTCTTTTTTTTACGAATTGGGAAAAAAAATTCAAATGGGAAACAGATATGATTGAGTCATAATATCCTAAATAAATGGGTGGTCGAAGTTATAGGAACTTATGAAACTATCGAATAGAAGGATTTATAAACTGAAATATGTGTGTGTGTTTTTTTTTTCAATATTTTATGCGCTAAATTTGAGGTGCCTTTTAAAAGCAATTATATAAAGAGTTCCTGACCAAAATCAAGGTTAAATTACTTTAAAATCATTTACTTATTGGTAAACAGTACAGCCAACGCAGAACAAACATAATCCTCGTTCATGTCACGGCCAGAACGATAGTACTCTGCGGATGTGTCGTGTGTTCACGCGGTGTATCGCCGAGACACGCGGCATCGTTCAGCACAACGACGCCGAGTCTGTATTAACCTCGCATACTTTGGCTGCATGAATCGGTAGCATACGTACTCGCGGATTGAGTGCAAAGATATACACGTACATGTTCATTTGTGTAGCGTCGAAACTTAAATGCTACTTTCATAGTTATTATTTTCACTTTTTAATAAGCGGATATGATTTTTATATGATGCTTTATTATACTATTTATATTATATCACGTCCTCAAATATATTCAACACGTAAGGCACCTTAACAAATTATCGTTGACTTAATTATGCACTATTAGAAATGTTTCGTTAGATGCTCAAATGAGCATTATTCAATAAAACTATTTGTAATTCGAAACACACTTCTGAATGTTAATGCTTACATTTACTATTAAATTCTAGCGTGAAATAAACAGTGCTTTATCCTTTATCTCAATAAAAAGCGCGCGAAAATCACGCAGACATGTAGAACGTTTATCGCAAATATTCTACCACTTTTCTTGTGTATACCAAAAAATAAATGCTTTTCAAGCAATAGCACATTGATTTCAATCAGGAACACTGTATATAACCGCAAAAAACAAATATTCCAATCTTTTTGGTTTACAATTTTTGTCTTGTAAATAGCTTGAATGTAGCATGGAATTGAATGTTTTGTCCGATAAGTTGTCCGACTTTCTAGAGTGGGTGATTTCGGACTGTTTAATTCAACCAGAAAAGAGCTCTTAAACGGTATGTAGACCCATGTAAAGCAAAGTAAAAAGAACCACTTTTTGTTTACTACCCAAATGTGACCTCACGAGTTGCCTCCCTTGTTGGTTCATGCTTCATTTGGAATTGGAAGTGACATTATTATACGCGTGATGCCAGTTCAAGGGAGATCACTCAAAATTAAAAATTTACCAAAATGCTCTGTTTGTCCAGGAATTATAACCCCTGCGAAACGTTTAAGAACTGTTCTATAAAATTTACAGAATTAGGCCACAATTAAAATATTGTTGGTTTGCCCTTTACCGACCCTGAATTTTACAGGTGGGTAGGCAGGTAGGAAAATTATTTATTTTATTTGAGAAATTATACTTTTTAATACACTAATAGTCTATGAATATTTAAAACACTGTTATTAAAGCACTGTTGCAGTGTACGAAGCCCTATGTAGCTTAACATTATCTTGTTTGCTGTTTCTTCCATATATTAATATCAAATGCATGCTTGTGTGTTATTACATCAAATATGTGTTCATTATATGATGTTAATTGCTCAAATGCATTTGTCATTATTTAACTGCCAGACAGCTTTAATTTTTAACTTAAACCTTTCCCTTAAAATGGGCTTAATTAGCATGCGACAAGCATTGAAGGAGTGTAGAAAGACAGCCCAAAGCCTTTAATAGACAAATTCAGATATGGCGAAAGACCGTCACATTTTACAAGCCAGACTTGCCTACCAGGAGAAACAATTCACAGGCCAGTTGAAATTTTAACAGGCCTCAATTTAAAGTGTTTGACCGGTTAGTGCATAGTCTTGGCGGCGTGGCAAAGTAAATTAACGAAAGGGCAAACTGAACATACCTACTAGCTCAGAGGGTCAATAGCTGGGAGTTGTATTATTGCAACAAACATAAGCATGAAAACTTGATTTGGGGAAATAAATTAAGCGTGTTAGTTTCAGTTTGTGGATATATTAACACTTTGAACATATATACTTGAGAGTTGTCGATGTATTTAGCTAAGAGACATTAATATATTAAATAAGTTTACCTTTAAATATCCATTTCACTAACATGCAATTACAGTAAACTGTTTAGAGTGGCAAACATAATAAAGCAGAATATGCACATGAATCTGATTTAACACAGATCCACATGCATATAAATCTAATCATGTTTGTCTTTTGATTTGCATTTTCGAACAATAATCCTGTAACTGTTAGATGTATTTTTCTTTGCGAGTAGACTGCATTTCAATTTTCAAACACTTGTTCTGTGACATTCAGTTCATAGATTAAAAAAAAAAGAGTTTTATTTGATTCTAAAACGTATGCTCCATCGTAGAATGACACGCTCTTTTCATTAATCCATACTAATTATATGATGTCCGTCGTAAATTTGATAGTTATTTGTCCTCGCTGAGCATCGTTATTTCTTTTTATTGTCCGCCATCTATGATCACGTTAACAACATGTGTGCAACGAACGTAAACTCATATATGTCCGATTACTTTCGCGAACCAATAGTTAAGTATGATGTCGTTCTACCATTTTTACGGAACACTGCCGATCTCGATGCTGGTTATAGACGCTTGCATTACTGTCTATTCTGGGGCATATGAACTTTCAACCATCGGAGCAACCTAGATCGGTCAGGGGCAAAAGAATGGACAGGGATATAAATACGCGCACAAATAAATATTGCTGTCAGCTCTTTAAGGATCGGCGAAAAAAACGAAAATAAAAAAAATATGTTTTCAGAAATCGCAATAAAATATTTTGGGTTGGAGGGTAAAAAGTGGGTCGGTCGGTAAAGGGCAAACAAACTAAATTTTAATTTAGGCTTATACTGGAACACATGACTGGACTGGAATCATCCTTAAAATGGTCTAGAACGATTAAAGAACAGTAAAACTGTTGTTGAACGTTAAATGAGAATTATTTGTAGAACAAATAGTTCTAAAACAGTTCTGAAGGTTTGTTCTACAACAATTCTTGAACCATTGTTCTAGAACTATTCCATAATTGTTCTTGTATGAATTTCCAGAACTGTTTAAGAACATTTGTTCTAGAAATTATTCTCATTTAACGTTCAACAACTGTTCCTAAAAAATTCTAGAAGATTTTCAGTATTATTACAGAACAGATCTAGTCGGTGTGTTCCAGTACAATTCTAGAAATGTTTTAGAACAGTTCCGAAGGTTTGTTTCTAGAAAATCTGGAACAAATGTTCTAGAACAGTTCTAGGACATTGTTCCCCTGATAACTTGTAAGTGAGAACTACTCATCAGGAATAAGCTGACCAACTGGTGGGATGATTGATCTTAGCTTCCTTTTTTCTTTTTCTTTTTTTTAAATCAGAGTTTATTTACAGGTCCTACCGGCCTCTTCACGAGGTCTTTGAGGTCCGAACTGCCCCTGTGACCTTTCAGGAGATAAATGTTATTTTAAGTCAGAGTAGGTCAGATTTACCCCAGATGTCCGGATGTTTTGCCAAAGGTTTTTACTTTTAGTTTTAGGAGAGTTCAGTGCACGCTGGCCAATGAGACCTTTATGTGCCCTGTACTGTACCTAACTACAGCAATATACTTCAAATAGTTACACAATTAGAAAATAAGTATACTCTTGTTCACACCAATATTATATATAAACAATAAGTATAATTAATGTAAGAAATAGTATAATTAATCTAAGAAAGAACATTTTAAAGGGAGGTAATATCACACTGTCACACATATTTATTTTAAAAATGTAGAACAATTGTAGAACAATTGTAGGCCTTGGTTCTAGACCTGTTCTATATGTGTTCTTATTACCCATTAGAACTTTTGTAGAACTTACAAATTTGAAATTGAAGTCAACTTATATTGTCTGAATTAGTTTATTTTGAATATATATAACAATTGTAGAACAATTGTAGAGCTTGGTTCTAGACCTTTTATGTATGTGTTATTATTCCCTATTAGAACTTTTGTAGAACTTACTGGTTCTTAAAGAGTTCTAAATGTGTTCTTGAACTACATTTTCGAACAACTTTAGACATTAATTGAACTTATTATGTCCTTTAAATGTTCTAAAAATGTTCTTGTATATTATTAGGACGATTTCAGAACTAAGCCTAGTTCCACAAATGTTCTGGAGTTATTCTAGAAAACTGTTCTGGAACAATTCCAGAATATAAGTTCTAGAACGTGAATGTCGTACTTCTAGAACTGTTCTTGATGTTCTAGAACAGTTACAGAACTGTTACAATTTCTAGAACAAATTTTCGCAGCGGATGTTAATTCACTTCCTGGAATTGAAGAAGTTCTTGATATCTTTAGTAAACTGAAATACATACTGCATATACTTTTAGACATGCACTGAGGTCATAAACAATCATGATGTAATGTTTGAGATAGATGGACTTTATGGAATAATCATTCAAAATAATTTGACCACGTTAATACTGGTGATAAATAAGAGGCTTGATAATGATATGTTAATACTGGTGATAAATAAGAGGCTTGATAATGATATGTTAATACTGGTGATAAATAAGAGGCTTGATAATGATATGTTAATACTGGTGATAAATAAGAGGCTTGATAATGATATGTTAATACTGGTGATAAATAAGAGGCTTGATAATGAATTGCTTAGAACAACTTGCTAATATCTGCAATTAATAAATAATTGTCTTAAACTTCAATGTTCAACACAAATTTTCAACACACAGTATCAAATATGGATTTCTTCTCAATTGGGCAAGGACTGCAAAGACATGTCCAAATTTTCCTGTGGTTTAAAGCCAAAAGTGGTACTTGAAATGACAGGCAAAACACATTTGGCAGCAGACAATGACTGATCACAATATCCCATACCTTAGAACTAAAACCACAGTTCTCTGTGATTGGGCAGCATGCCACTGAGGCTGTGGCTGTTATTAATATCAAGTTTATCTTACCTGACAAGACTTGGCTTGTAATTATTGACTTGACAACTATCCCAGCCCAGTCACTTCCACCTCAACAATTTGGAGGTCAGCACAGGTCCAGTGGCTGACTTAATTTCAATTCCTGCTGCTCACTTGACAACTATTCCAACTTAAGTCACTTCCACAAAGACATGATGGAGGTCCCTACATGTCTAGTGTCTTCATTTAGTTCTGGTACCACTACTCACTGGACTATTATTCCAACCAGTCAATGTCACCTAGACACTTTGGATCATGTCAGTACATTGCCAGTGTCTGATTTGAGTTCCATTATGCTGCTCAATTGGCAACTATTACAACTACTGTACAGTCACTTCCATATAGACAGGAAAGGAGGTTAGTAGTATACTAGTACATGTCCAGTATCCGGCTAGAGTTCCATTTATTCTCAATACTCACAGAATATGTTTCACTGGCTGACCAATCTTCCTTCGGTGCATCAACTGTGAATATACAAAAACAAAAATGAATGAGATAAATAATCTGATTTTTGTAAGTAATATTATTTGTAAAGAAATCCATTTTGTTCTCTACATACATGTACTAAGTAGACGTGTTAGGGCAAAAAGTGCACCTAAAAGATAAGCAGGTTTAAAAAAAAAATCATACCTGTATCTACATTGTATTTATATTCTTTATTAAATACCAAACACTACTTTGAAATCATGAATCATAGAATAAATAATGTTCCATATCTTAATGTGTTGAGAGTTGTTTTTTTCAAATGTTTGTATAGCTCGAGTAAATAAGATTTGAAAAATTATCAATTGTTGAAGACATTACTAGGTTTTCCAGTTTTTGACCACAATTGACTTTAATTCAGACATAGCCTTTATAATGACAAGATGAACATTCTGACCAAGTTTCAATAAGATTTAATCATCAATTTAATAATGATTAATAAAACAGTACAGTTGGATTTCATTTTGTAAGGATTACTGCTTTATGTTGTTATGGTTTACTTAATAATGCAATAAAGTACCAATATCTTCAAATTTTTAATCATGATGCAGTAAAATGTAATATTTTATTATGATTGGGTTTGAAATTATGCATATTCTCTTATACATGGTGTTGATCTAATATGTTATTTTAATTGTTTGTTTCCTTAACATTCTTGCAAAATGTTTTTTGTAAGATACAATAATAAATAAAAGTTTAAGAAATAGCTTCTCTTTTCTTTATTTTATTATCCACCGCCATAGGTGGACGAATATAGTTTTAGCATTGTCCGTCCAGAACACTTTTGTGTCAAGAGCATTGAACCGATTTCATGGAAACTTGATATAAGTGTATATATCATTATAGAATGATGTGTGTAAAATGCTGTTGCAATCCATGTGCAAATAACATAGTAATGGCCTTTTTTACTTGAAAATAATCACACTATTGTGTCTGGAGCGAAATCTTGGAACTGCTTGTGCAGATTTCATTCAAACTTGGAATGAGTGTACATATTGATAGGAGGAGGGTAAAGGTCAAATTGTCACTCAAACCATTGGTCAATAATGGAGTTTAGCGCCACTTTTGACATACAAATACATGTTTATATTCGTATTTTAACTGCTTTTTGGATTTCATTGAACCTTTATTTAAGTGTATCAATGAATGAATCTAAAGCAGTAGTTGTTTATTTGGCGGGTGATATCAATTTAACAAATGTGCTTGTTTATTTATATTTTTATCCAAGAATAACAACAAAATCAATAACATAATGAACACAAATTATACTACTCTATATTCATGAAACAAAAATATGATTGATTCAAGTTAGAATCAAAGGTGACTTTTTTCAACAATTTGCCACATCAAAATTCAATTATTTTCTTATTCCATCTATTACATGAATTTATCTATGAATAAGCAACATTTTATCATCAGTGTTGAAGACTTTTAATCACTAAAACTAAAATCCTCACTTTTAAATAATATGATGCGTGCCTATAATAATATGCTGTGTGCTTGCCATAGTTTGCTGTTTGTTTGTTTTGGTATGCTGTGTGTTTGTGATGGTATGTTGTGTGTTTGTTTTGGTATGCTGTGTGTTTGTGATGATATGATGTGTGTTTGTTTTGGTATGCTGTGAGTGTGTGATGGTATGCTGTGTGTTTGAAATGGCATGCTGTGTGTTTGTGATGGTATGCTATGTATTGTGATGGTATGCTGTGTGTCTGTGATGGTAATGCTGTGTGTTTGTGATGGTATGCTGTGTGTTTATGATGGTATGCTATGTGTTTGAGATCATCTTGAAACAAGCGAAACAACAGTCCTTGCTAAAAGAAATGTAAACAATATTGGTCCTGACTAAAAGAAATGTTAACAATATTGGTTCTGACTGTAAACTAAAAATGGCGCTGCAGAGGCCGATGCGTATCCCCACGCCACATGTTTGACCCAGGGGCGCCCCAGGGATGGTAATGGGGGTCATGCATAGTTGAGATTGACTGTTTTGTCATAAGATATGTTCAGTATCAATTTGAAGTAAATCAGTGTAGAAATGAACAAGTAAATGTAAAATAGCCTAAAACAAGAGATGTGTTTCTCAGGAACACAATGCCCCCTAATACGCCGCTTTTAATTTTTTTATTTAATTATTTTTTGACCTTTGACCTTGAAAAATGACCTTGACCTTTCACCACTCAAAATGTTAAGCTCCATGAGATACACATGCATGCCAAATATCAAGTTGCTATCATCAATAATCAAGTTGCTATCATCAATATTGCAAAAGTTATGACCAAGGTTAAAGACAGACAGACAGACAGGCAGGCTGGCTGGCAGGCTGGCAGGCAGGCAGGCAGGCAGGCAGGCAGGCAGGCAGGCAGGCAGGCAGGCAGACAGGCAGGCAGGCAGGCAGGCAGGCAGGCAGGCAGGCAGGCAGGCAGGCACGCAGGCAGGCACGCAGGCAGGCAGGCAGGCAGACAGGCAGACAGACAGACAGCAGGCAGGCAGACCAAAAACAATCCCCAACTTATTTGATATGGGGGCATAAAAAAGAGTGAAAATCTCTGAGTGACTCTGACCCAGCCCCATCCCAACCCCCATTACTTTTTACCCAGGGGTCAGATCAAAATTCCAAATAGTGCACTGTGGCACATATGCTCATAGCTACCATGTGTGTTAGTTTAAAGGTTCTAGTGCTCATATTGTAGGAGGAGATAGTGGCCAGGACGGACGGAGGGAGGGACGGACGGAACGACAGACGGCGGAGATAACCACATAATAGATTTCAAAATCTAAACGCGGACCCTAGGTTCAAGGTCTAGGTCAAAGGGGTCAAAATTTTTATGTGCATGCAGGGCCCTCAATCTATCAAATCTGCCGACGAATTTTGGCTGCAGTCCCCCACCTGAAAAGTATATTTATTTCCCCCTAAACTGATTTTTATCCCCCTCAGAAAATGTAAAAAAATCAACAACAAAAAATCGCTGATTTATAGTTGAAAATTGACTCCAATATATCACGGTCCATTATATCACTTTGTCCAATAAAGTCATAACAAAAAAGAGGTCTTGTTTCCGGTTACCCGACGATCCTGTTTTTTAACCGCCGACTCGAAAGTTTTTCTGTTGTAAAATCGGCATTCGAATTTAATGTCCGAAATGTATGCAACTGCAGAAAGCGTCTGGATCGTTCTGAACTGTAATTTTGTTAATGTATTGTTTCATTGACATTTATTCTAATCAATAAATGCTTTGTTCAAAATGCAGTCTTCAGTTTTCAAAGAATATTTATTTGTACAGTAATTTACAGATAAAGACAAATGCTTTTTCAGTTACAAATTCAGCGTCCGAATTGTATGTCCGAAATTTATGAAACAGCGGAAAGCGTCCCTTCCCGAAAAAGTGTTTAAAATGCGCATTTAATGCGCATTAAATGCGCATAAAACGCAGCGGTATTGGCACCGTATTATTCACTTTACCAAGTGCATTTTTCTGTGCAAAAAAGTGTGTTTTTTCTGCATTTTTCTCTGTATTAATGCGCTTAAGTGACTATTTTTAAGTGTACTAAAGTGCACTAAACCGCTTCAGTTTTATTTGTTCCCCAGAAACTGCACTTCAAGTGTATTTAAGTGCATTTTAACTGCGTTAATTAAGTGCATTAATACACTCAAGTGTATTATTTTATACTAAAAAATACGCTCAAGCGTATTTTTGAGTGTATTAGTGCACTTAAAATACACTTAAGTGTATTTTATTAAAAAAATACGCTCGAGCGTATTTTTAAGCATATTAGTGCACTTAAAATACACTCAAGTGTATTTTATTACAAAATACACTCAAGTGTATTTTTAAGCGTATTAATGCACTTAAAATACACTAAAGTGTATTTTATAAAAAAAAATACGCTCGAGTGTATTTTTAAGCGTATTAGTGCACTTAAAATACACTCAAGTGTATTTTATAAAAAATACGCTCAAGTGTATTTTTAAGCGTATTAGTGCACTTAAAATTCACTCAAGTGTATCTTTTTAAAACGAGTATTTTTAAGATAGATAAAGATACACTTGAGTGTATCTTTGAAAAATGAGTATTTTAAAGATACATTCATTTGGATATGAAAAGTGACCAGTTTAAATATGAACTGAAACAAGTACAGCTAATAAACTTTGTAAATAAACATATTTATTAACATTAAATAACATATCTACATTCAACGAAATCACAGCATACAATCAGGCATTTTTACAAAGGTTAAATAATCATTTTAAAAGCACATTTTATTTACAAAGACTTCAGTCTACTTGTGCATCAGCCGCAGACGCCTTAAACAACCTCTCATCGTTTCTTCAACATCCACCAGAGGCTTGTCAAAAGTTTTGGCTATGACATCTGAAAAAATATAATAGACTATTCATTTTAAAAACATGCCAAAAAAAAATCTGTTCTTAAATAGAAAATACTCTAGCCAGAAAAAGAGGTTAAATATTTGCATATTAAGGAAGTCAACACAAATGAGTTTAGAACTTATTGTCCTGGAGACAGTGACTAGAGACACGGACAAAGTTTTTCAATCCCTGTCTTCATGAATTAAAAAAAAAACATTGTTAACTGTCACTTGGATAATAAAAACTCCCCCTTTTTTACAAATGATGTAGTATAATGATCATTTATGTGACTGTAAACAGTAAGTGATCTGAAAAATATTTGTAGGTTGTGTATTGAATTTCTATACGGGTAACTGGTACTTCAAATTGTTATGATGAAGAAAAAGCACCAATGATTGCAGTTCTCTCAGCAGCGGGGAGGCTTGGTCTTGGTGACCCCGTTTTAGTTGTTGCTCCCTTAATGGAGCAAGTCACAAGCTGGTGGGGAGTGAATAGTCGGCACATGGCCTGTGCGATGGCCTTCACCTCCCTGGTTTCATGCTGGATTTCAGCTTAAATGATACTCTGGAACCAAAAAAAGAAAAGGAGTTTTGACAAAATATTTACAATTGGTAATTTTCCAAAGCTTGTAATTTACTTTCATCACATTTCAAACTCTAAAAATGTTTGTCACATTGGTCGAATTGTGACGCTCTTAAAAGGTAGCAGGCTCTTTCGGCCCCAAGCTCTTTCGGCCCAGTCCGAAATTTCAGGCCTTTTCGGCCCCAAGCCTATTCGGCCCCAAATCGACCAGGCTCATTCGGCCCCATATTTTATTACACCTATTAACTAGGGTGTATGATTGAATAAAGGTGTTCAAAATGATATATATTGTGTTGTCGGTTTGTACCTTTGTATTGCTTTTGATTATTGATGATAAAATGAAATTAATTGAAAACCATTATTGTTTTACAAACTGTTACCAATGTATGTAATTGTTTTAATAGTTAAATTGTGCCGGCTTTTAATTGCATCGATAACAGTGTAAATGTTAGTGTTTGTGATTATGAATTTGTGATGGAGGAGGACAAGTGTTTAGTGTGTTAGAATGCCGTTCGCTCGCTGCAGCATGGCATCACATGTGACGTTTGCGACAAATGGCAGCATCGCAACTGCAATACAGGTAAGTGTTTGTTAAAACTCTATTTCTTAAATATAATGTCTAACATTTTTGACAGTCAATCAATTATCCAATATAAACGATTTTGTTTTTATGTCCAAGTAAAAACGATTTTCCACTCGGCTCTCCCCTCACAAGTTTTTGTTTCTGAGTGTATTTCTCATACTTTTGGTCTCAAATACTAACAATAAAAGTTAAAATTCTCTCGCGAAACATTGTAAAAATGCTTTCAAATGAGAACTGAGACATTTAATGCAAACGTGAATTAATCTAATGGCCTTATTACAATTTGTGAATCTGGTTACACACATGTATTTTACAACCTGATAAAGGTCATAAAACCGGGCATAGGTGCGGGTGCTATTCAATGGCTTCACTCAATAATGAAAGACGGGGTCGCATTAATTAATTAATTATGATATGGAGTTTATTATTATAGTCTCATCCATATTTATATTATTCATAATTTTGATTATATAAAACATTAAGATGATGATGCAATACAGGTAAGTGTCAATGCCAACTGACTAGCTAAGATTATCTATTAAATAACTTATTTTCCTAAGTAAGCCTGAACATGGGTCTAATTGTCAAAATTTTAAATTTATTTCATTGTCATGGTTATTATTTGCGAGTTTTTAAATTTATTTTATTGTCAGTTCAAAGTTGACTGATTTATCAACTTAAATCTACATTTTTTGTTACCTGTTAACCCGAATACACACCACACATGTATTAAACAACCTGATAAAGGTCATAAAACCGGCATAGGTGCGAGTGTGCTAGACAATGGCTTCATTCGATAATGATTGACGGGGTCGGAGTAATTAAAGAAAACAACATCTGTTTAATGCATTAACGATGTGTGAACATCGTCAAGTTAGTTATTAATCAATTAGGTTATGTAAATTTATTACGAATTTAGAAAATGTCGCGCAGTCGACTATGCTTGAGGTACTCGTTACTTCTCCGATATTATTGTTATAAATATGAAGTATATTCAGGTTTTTACAGTTTCACAAGCATAAACAAGTTCAAAGATAGTTTTCATCGGTATTATTAATCATTTTGATATCATCTTTTAAACGGACTAGCTCTTTATCATGCTGTGCTAAATGATTTTTCTTTGTGTTAATCGTAAATCGTAAGTAAAGTAATATAAAACAGTGGTATTATTTTTTACAATAATACATTTAAGTTGTTTATTCGTTGTATGCTCATGCATCCGAGGATCCTGCTTTGCTTCCACGGTTCGACATTTCGCACGATTTCACATATTTTTTAAATTTATGTATTGTGTTGTTAAGACGTATGTATTCTGTTATAACTTTAAAATTATCAAAATAAATGTTATATAAATTATTTTTACAGTTTGTTTTATTTTCAAAGCCATCTCATATTCTTGTATCTATTCTTCTCATTTCGACGACGATATACCTGAAGCAAAAGACAAAGAGAATATTTTTTCAAATGCATTAGTCCTCAATAAAGTTAATATATTACTATAATTAACAATATTCCATAGTTTTAAAAAGTTTCGACCAACATATTTGCAACGATTTATTCAAATAAAAAATGGGGCCGAAAAAGCCTGGTACCTGGGCCGAATGAGTCTGAAATTGGGGCCGAATGAGCCTGAAAAAACCGGGGCCGAAAGAGCTTGGGGCCGAAAGAGCCGACAACCTTTTAAAATGCATTAACCTGTATAGTTTTACCTCTCAACAAATCCAGCTTTCTTGTTCAAGGACAGGGCGAGGTTTGCCCACTTCAGTTCCCCTCAAGTTGGCCAGCTCGTGCAGGGTAAAAGCCTGGTGTAAAAGTCCATACATCAGGTAGTATGATAACCCCTTTTGCTCTTGGGGCAAGAGTTTAACCTTCAACATTAAAATATGAGGGAAAGAAATATGTTCAGTAATAACCAGAACTATCTATAAATAACAATAAAGATGACAATAATCATAAAACACAACCACAACAATTCACTGTACACAACATTTACACTTTGTCATGTGTATGTTTATCTATATTTGCTTCAAATTGTGTTGTTTTTCCTTTAAATTGCAATACATTAACTTATCAATTTACATTTCCCAGTGACAATACATAAATATAATAATGATCATAATTAATTCAATAAACTAAATAAAAAAAGGATGAAGAAATGACAATACAAACCTGTTAAAACTGTTCTTCAGTATTCAAAAAAAAACAAACAGTTGAACCTCTTTTCCAACAAACTTATTGTTGATTTCCAAATTGTTGAAAAAACACATTGTATTCATCACACAAAACTTCATGCTGACAGTATTTCAATACATTTTACAGAACAATTATAAGTCTCAATGTTAATTCAATTTAGCTCAATATTCAATTGCTGACACCAGCTTGTTTTTTAAAAGTTGTTGTTTTCAAATAATTTCCTGTGCAAAAATTTGAACCAATCAAAAGTCTTATACCTCATTCCAGCCTGATGTCTGGGCAACCCCTATCAGTAGCCTTATCTGCCCCTAGATAATCAGTACCCTGTTTAAATCAGAATGCCTGACAGATTGTTATCTGTTTATTGTGAGTGGTGTGAAAAGGGGTGTTTTTAGGTATTGTCTTGTTATTTTGTTGACTGTTTATGTAACACAGGTCATGTTTGGCATCTTATTATTTTATTGCAAATTAAGAAAATGGATATGATATAATCATATGAAACTGAATGTGAATGGCAAAAGTTGAAAATATTGCTTTTAAACATATTTGTATTTGACAGAACATTTACACTTATTTCAATTTATTGGAAAGTGTTATTTATTGACTTAATTCATAATTGTTATTTAACCAGATATTTTTTAATATTGATTAGAATAGACAGACAGATACAAAATAGATAGTGATATATTGCGTATTACATGTTTTGAATAAACTTTTAAAAAAACACTTATGTGGGTTGTTTAATTTTATGAGCAGACAAATTTAACAATGAGACCATTAATATAATGTGAAGATAAGAAAGAATTCAGTACAAGCTATTAAAGACATTGCTGTTCTTTAACTTCAGTTACTTCCTTGAGTGTTCTGATTAAGTCAAATGATTAAAAATACACAGAATATTAGAGTTATACTTATTTTTAAGAAGATACACTTGTACAGAAAGCGTATTTTTTGACAAATAAGAAGATACACTTAAATGCGCTTCTTGCATAAAAAGATACGCTTTGCCTACAAAAGATACACTTGTTTTGAAAAAGATACACTTCTTAGATAAAAAAAGTACAGAAAAATACGCTTGAAGAAAATGAAGATACAGAAAAAATGCACTTTAGTGCACTTACTAATGAAAAAGGTGCAGAATTAATACACTTTTAATACACTTTTAGTAAAAAGCGCAGAAAAAATACACTTTTTTAAGCGCATTTTGGTAAAAAGCGTATTTTATTTTGGGAAGGGGTCTGAATCATTAAGAACTGCTATTGTTGTTAATGTTTTGTTTCATTTACATTTATTCTAGTCAATAAATGCTTTATTCAAAATGCAGTCTTAAGTTTTAAAAGGATATTTATTTGTACAATAATTTACAGAGAAAGACAATCTGGGAAAGACAATTTGGATCAAACATCTTATTAAGAACTACATGTATATCTGAAAGTTAGTACTATGTCGTCATGCATTTCACACTGCTGATACCTGAAAATAATGACATTCTCATTGAGTTAAATATTCAAATAAGTGTTGTGGTAAGAAAAAAAAGCCTACCTACCCGCACACATTTAAATTAGATTACTGTTATATAGTCATTAGATTGAGTAAAAGTCCACCTTTCTGTCCTATAGACAGTCACATATAGAAAAATATGTATATAACAGTTAAACAAAGTTGTTGTTGTTTTTTAATAAAAATTCTCCCATTTACAAAAAATTCCCCCTCCCTAGGGCTGTGGACCCCTTCCCCAAAAGTAGTGTAAGGACGCTGGCATGAAAAGGTCCAGAATGATACACATGCGTACCAAATATGAAAGCAATATCTGAAGGGACACAGACGTTATGAGCTTTTTTTGAATCCCGGTCATAGATTTTGAAACCTGAACACGACCCAAAGTTCAAAAATTTCATGCGCATGGAAAGGTGTTGTCAAGATAACATGCGTACCAAATATGAAAGCAATATCGGAAGGGATACAGTAGGTATGAGCCTTTTTCGAAATCGTGGTCGCAGATTTCGGAACCTGAACGCTGACCTCAAGTTCAAGGTCAAGGTCACAGGGGTCAAACATTGAATATGCATGGAAAGGTGTTTTCCAGATACACATGCATACCAAATATGAAAGCAATATCTGAAGGGATACAGTAGGTATGAGCCTTTTTCGAATCACGGTTGCAGATTTCAAAACCTGAACGCTAACCTCAAGTTCAAAGTCAACCAGGGTCAGATCAAAATGCCAAATAGCTCACCGTTGCACATATGCTCAAAGCTACCATGTGTGTAATTTTCAAGGTTCTAAGGCTAATAGTGTAGGAGGAGATAGTGGCCAGGATGGACGGACAGACGGTGGAGATAACCATATAATCCCCACTTTTTCTCCGAAAAGTGTGGGGATAAAATATTGGATAACCATATGATATTGATAAAATAATTAAGCATTTGTTAAATTTTGTAATTTTTTCCTCAACAATCTGGAAAATACGTTGAGCAGTGTTTATATTTTGCTTTTAAATACTAAAGTCTGCATGGCTCCGTGGTAGCGCATTAGCTTTGGCTTCAAGAGGTCCCTGCTTCAAATTCATGGTATTTTTAATTATCTGTATTTTCTTGCTATAATAATTAGTTAAGAATATTTAAATCATTATTATAGATTTGTTGGTCAACAATGACATGTTTCAACAAGAGCTGTCACCATAGGATGACAAATGCCCCCTATAAACGCTTTGATAGAAGCTATGAGCATTTTACCATGCTAAATCCTTGAAATGCACTAAGTGACCCTGTGACCTAGTTTTTGACCTGGCATGACCCATATTCGAACTTGACCTAGATATTGTCTAGATACAACTTCTGACCAAGTTTGGTAAAGATCGGATGAAAAGTATTTGAACTAGAGAGCGGACACGAATAGTGTGACAGACAGACTGACAGACTTACAGACGGACAGTGCAAAAACTATATATAACCCCCTTCTCTTCGAAAGGGGGCATAAAAATTCAAAACGTGAAATGCAATGTGAACTGTGAACAATTCCCTTTAGGTAATGAAAATAGGACATAAAATCACCCATTAAAAAATTGTGGGCGCAGTAATAGGGGCTTGTGTCTTCCATGGCCAAGTATTATTAACGTCAATATTATGTTTACCCAATTTTGAGGGGTTTTTCAACTTTTGACATGAGTACAAAAAACCTTGCTTAAATTGATGTTCATTAAATGTTTTAGCTTTGATTCTTACTCAACCATGAATTGGAGCAACAATATTTGAGTTAGCAATATACTAGTACCTGTCAAAAGTTCTTAAGTAATGCTCAAGGTTCCAATATATTAAATCATAATGTATCCCTCCATGGTAGACAGAAGTGCTTATTTCAAACCAGTTTCTATTCTGCTATATTTAAAGTGCCATTTAGCATTTGCAACCAAGCCTTTTTAGTTTTTGTGATTATTACCTTTAAGTCTTTCCTATAATATTATGTGTGCTAGATGTGTTGCGGCAGTTTATTTAACCGAGAATATATTTATAGCAACCCCAATGATGCTTTTATCACAACTTAATATTTTTGTTATCAGTATCGTCAGAAATTACCAAGTTGGCTCATAATTCAATTGTCAGTGGTTCGATCCCAGGTGGGGTTAACCTTTTTTTTAACTTTTTTTTAATTTCTTTAATTTCATTCTTGTTTTGTACTGGAGCTTTTTATATAGTCATGTCGTTGAAATTTATCAATTTAAAGCATTTAATCACAAACTTCAAAACAGGTCGAAATCTGTGAACAAGTACATGTTAGTTGTTTACGATTAAGGTCGAGTTTGATACTGTATGGTATTATGTTTGTGATTAAATATTGTTTTTCATTAATGTCTTTTGGTAAGCTGTTGTGATTCCAGTTAAGATTGTCAATAATTTCTAATGTTTATGCATATTTTTTAGCATCTATGTACCGGTACTTGGGTTTTGCCTAATTGATGTATTTTTATAAAATTTGACGTAGACAATAGGGATAGGTACAACAAAAAATTCTCGGTTAAAAGTGCGCTGACGCCCTTTTTTATTTGTGTTTTATGATGATATGTAGATGAAGATATTTAAGCAGTTTTGCAGAATTCTATTTGACAGAATTTTTTAAAATTACATTTTGGTGTTTAAAATAGTAAAAAATTGATGTTTTTGGGGGTGACATAAAAATTAACAAAATTATTTTTTTGTAAATGTAACGTGTTCTCCATTTTTTTGGCATGTGTTGTTTAATTAAATGGTATTTTATGTATCTCAGCTTGTATAACATCTATATGTTGTCTATTTCATAGGTTATTAATTGGTTTGAGGCAATTAGAGATTTTCCAGTTTAAATGAAAAAGTACATGTTATTGAAATGGTGAAAAACAAGGCGGGTGATCCTATATTTTTATTTCATTTTTCATATAGTATTTGTATATAGTACTTGAATATAAATTTTGAACAAATCTATTTGTTGTAAAAAAATCAGCACAACTGCAGCAACACCCCTTAAGTACTGTGCTTTTGTTGAAATCTCACTACAAAAACCTGGTGGTGCTTGCGTTCGGGTAATGAGATATTCTTAGAAGTTGCAAGACATATACTTTTTATTCCAATGTCCAAAAGAAGCCATGTTCATATCTAAATTAAAACTAGGCTCGCAAAATCTAAAATAAAGCAAAGACGGGAAAAATGCTATAACATTTGGCAGTTTCATTATCGAGAACGCTGTTTTCCAAATAGATTCATCACCCAAAGAGAAATTGCTCAAAGTAGTGCTGTGTTAACTCCGCCACAAAAGGAGATAACTTATTTTCTTATAAAAAGGCAATCTCCTACGCAGTGGTTTCCCTTATTCAATAATAATCTGAGATGGTCAAAAATGTCATTTGTATGATTGGTTTTTTGCTTCGCTTGAATGTTAACGTGCACAAAATGAAAAGGTCGCCGTGGTGTAATGGATATGGTGTCCGCCTTGCGACCGGGAGGTCACGGGTTCGATCCCCACCGTGGGAGCGTTCTTTAGATCTCCCCCAAAGACACCAAGTACTGGTTCTAGGCCCAGGAAACGGACTCGAGAGCGTTTATATAAGCCTAAGGCTTTCGACGCAATCGAGCTAAAATAAATAGGTTTAAACTAAACTAAAATGATATTTCGGTAATTCTCCACAAGAACTTAAACGCCCGCCGGTACCGAAATCCCCGATGTACAAACCAAGTGTAAACAAAATCATTATAGTGCTTTCTTATAGTAGAAATCAGTGATACAGACAATCACGTAACAACAATCTCCCCTTTGGTAACTTCTGTTGAAAATAATGACTTATATTAGGGATTTCGGTAATTCTACATTCGCCCGCCGAGTACCGAAATCCCCCATAATTAAGCCTTTAAGGGTCAATATGTCATCGATATGATTGTTTTTTTGGCATAGGGTAAATGTTAATGTGCAAATAACGATATGAATATTAATTATTAAGCACTCTTGACAGCATAAGTTGCCTCTTAGTGGGGATTTCGGTAATTCTACACAAGAACATACACGCGCGCCGGTATCGAAATCCCCGCTGTACTAACCTTCAAGTGCAAAAAAAAAATCATAATAGTGCTTTTTTATAGTAGAAATCAGGGATACGTACAATCTCCCATGTGGTTACTTCTGTTGGAAAATAATAACTTATAGCGGGGATTACGGACGTTGCGTTCAGCGCGAGATGTGAATTAGATTATACATAGTTAAAACTGATACTATTCTTTCAGCTTGATTTATAAATCCTTACCCATCGCGCCAATATATTCATTGTTTTATGAAATTGAGTATAAAAGCAAAACGATTGAAACATAACGCCAGCAGACCCGAATGAATACATTTCATTAATTCCCATCAGGTAAAGACCAAATATAATAATAAAACAGGGGAAGTCTTCACTGTGTATTAGCAACCTGCTGTGGTGCTCCTTATCGTATGAGCTCAATACACAAGCACCTGTCTACTGTACTGGAAAAATTGGATTTACTGCAAACATAACTTATTTCATTTATTGCTAAATTGTTGTGTACATTGAAAATTAACAACGAGAATGGATCAACATCACCGTTGCACATTTTTAAGTTCACGGTCACATCTGTCCTTTAAATAGAGATAAATAGCCTAATTAAAGACTGTGCTAATAAAGAATGAAGTATGAAGGTGGATATTCAGAAATAAGATCCATTTTCGCATGCCACTGGCAGTATAGCATGTAGTCTTATATAAATAAGACAAATTTAAGACATGGATAACAAATAAATAAAACAAATTTGCATCTTTCATTTCTTAAAAAAGCATGTGAATCTGAAGAATGCTATTGTTTATTACTGACACCTTATTCTAAAAGTCGACAGACAACACAAGTTTAAAGAGGGAACCGCAATGAAATAAGATCCATTTTCGCGTGATACTGGTTGTAAAGCAAGTAGTCACATATTAATTATAGCTTGCATTAGTTGCAATAATTTTGTTAAGTGCGCATGCCATTCAACTTTGAGTTAAGCGAGAGATGCGAATTAAATTACACATTATTAAAAGCTAATACTATTCTGTCAGCTTGAATTGTGCTAACATAATTAACTCAATAGTGTCAAATAATATAAAATGCCAATTGCCATTGCACGTTCTGTGAATACTGCATAAGCGAGAGGTGTGAATTAAATCTCATATTATTACAAACTGATATTATTATGTCATCATGAATTGTGCTGACATCTTAACTCTATAATTTCAACTTATATAAATAAAAACAGCACGAGCTGACTGGCAGAATATTATTCTACAATGGCTAAAGTAGTATTGTTCGGTGATAGCTGGATCAAACGTCTTCGTATTTTTGCAAAGATAGAATAGGTCTACATGTGCCTTATAATGCACGATGGTATGGAAAAGGCGGATTGAAAACTGACAAAATTGGACAACAATCCTACTGTATGTTGCTCGAGGAAAAAGCGGAAACCGAAATTGTAGCTGTCGGGGGAAATGACATCACAACAATATCAAAACTAAAAGAGATTGTGGGAAGAATACTAGTAACCTACATTGTCAATGAAATACATTACAATGACTGTAAGCATGTGTACTAGGAAGTAACCGAAGTAATCAAAGCGTTGAAGGCACTGAATTTGTTCGCTGTTGTATAATTTCAATCGCAACTCAGTTTTCAAAATTATGTTATAGCTTTTATATCGCAGGTTTGAAATGACCACAACCCATTCATATTTATAAAGAGTGTGTCTTAAAACACAGGTCGAGATGTGTTGTTTTTTTATCAAATCATTGATACAGCTAATCAGTGTACACATGCTAATTTTATTTGACATGCATTAAGCCCAGTTTTCCCTGAAAGCAGCCAATGATAATCAACTAGACTGGCCAACGTGTTAAATACACACTATGTACTGTATCAGTGAGAACAGGCAGATGCAGTGGTTATTGCAGACGCTTTTAGCATTCTGTCGTCTGCTAAATTTTACTGAAGTTATCCACACAGGCAGCCACAGGTTACGGTTCCTAGCGTAGCTAAGGCATACTGATTTGCAAAATTCGGTCTGCATTATTTGTGAGCTAACGCTCACAAATTGTTGTAAGTTTTGTATACGTATCATATGTTTCTACTATAAAAATTAATATAATGATTTTTTGACACTCGAAGGTTTGCACAGAGGGGATTTCGGTACTCATGGCGCGCGTTTAATTTCTTGTGTAGAACTACCGAAATCCACGCTAAGAGGCAACACATGCTTAATAGTTATCAAAATGGGAGATTGTTGAGAGTCAAGGTAGCACATCTAAGTATAATTTGTTCACATATATTGCCAAAACATCCTTGCCTATTATTTCCAAATATATATTGCACAATCCGTGGTTTCTGCAAATAATCGATATCCCAAATTAGACATGGCGCATGCATTGTTTCTGCCCCGAAGTGCATTGTATGACTTTAGACCCCTTTATCCTCGGCAAGACAACGTTTCTCATTTTAGAAGTATTTATACTCAGATTGAGCTCGTTTACGTCCTTGTCATGTAATTCCAAATAGATATTTCACATTCCGAACTATTGCAAAATGCAAGTTCAAATAGATATAGCATTATGTGATATTAATGTTGTTAATGATCAGATATGAATTCCAATTTACTCACTCACACGCCTAATATATGTCCTATACACGCTGGTCGTGTAATTCCAAATAGATTTTGCACATTCCGTGCTATCGAAAAAAAAAATAACTAGATCTATTACAATTGCGTTCAATGTGTTGTTTTGCTCTGAGGTGTGTTACACGCACGCCTTAAACAAAGTATAGTAAACGCTAAGAGAAAGACATTGTTGCACATCATACGACACATGAACACTTACTCCGATCCTAATAAAAAGACAGTTCTGCTCGGCTAAGAGGACTGGGTCAATCATGTAAAATATCGAATATAATATATAATTTTATAAACAGCTGGTAGAAAGATGAGTTGCAGATTATTGGTCAGTTAGCACATTTTAACTAACTCTTTTGACCTGTTTATTCTTTTCAGCTCAATTCAACAGTGCAAAATGCACATAATATCACTTTAATGCTCCGTATTGTGTATCGTTGCACTCATTCACACGCCTTAGACTTGACAACTGATGATACTCACTCGGAAAAATACAACACTGCACGTCTGAGTATAATATACACACATATATTGCCATAAACCCTGGTCAATTATTTTCAAATAGATATTGCGCAATCCGTGGTTTCTGCAAATATATCTCAAATAGACATGGCATATGCGTTGTTTCTGCCCAGAAGTGCATTGTATAACTCACTGAGATGCCTCAAACTTGGCAAGATGACGGTGCACATCTTACAAGAATTCATACACACATATAGGAGAAACATCCTTGTCATGTAATTCCAAATACAGATTGCACATTCAGTACTATTGCAAAATGCAAGTTCAAATAGATATCACATACGAGCTGTTAATGTAAAGAAATGCATTCTATCACTCAGTCGCACGTCTTTTTAATAGTCTACACTCCCTGGCCATGTAATTCCAAATAGATATTGCACATTACATGGTATCAAAAATATATCCTAATATATGTTGCGCATTACGCGCTATTGAGAAAATACTCCAAAAAGGTATTGCACATATTTGGTTAATGCTTTGTAGTGTATCGTTGCACTAATTCGCACGCCTTAGAATTGACAACAGATAATTGCACATTCACATAATTGCGCTTGGAAAAAGACAACATTGTACGTCTGAGTATAATTTATTCACATATATTGCCATACAACCTTGTCAATTATTTCCAAATAGATCTTACACAATCCGTAGTTTCTGCAAATATATCTCCAAACAGACATTGTACATGTGTTGTTTGTGCTCCGAAGTGCATTTTATAATTCTTTCAGACGCCTTAAACTTGGCAAGACAATGTTGCACATCTTAGAAGAATACATACACACATATAGACCGTACATCCTTGTCATGTAATTACAAATAGATACTTCACATTCCGTACTATTGCAAAATGCAAGTTCAAATAGATATCGCACATGCGATTTTAATGTTATGAAATGCATTTATCACTCATTCACACGTCTAATAAATAGCCTACACTCACTGGCCATGTAATTCCAAATAGATATTGCAAAACCTTACGCCCAATTGAAAAAATAACTCCAAAATAGATATTGCACATATTCTGTTTAAGGGGCCTTTTCACAGATTATGGCATGTATTAAAGTTTGTCATTCAATGCTTTATTCTGATAAATTTAAACATTGGACGTCTAAATTTCCAATAAAAAACAATTAAAAAAGATAAAAAAATAACCCTCCATTGGGCTCGAACCACTGACCCATGAAGTCCGAGAGTAAAAAGTCTTCCCCTTAGACCACTCGGCCATCTGTGCTCATGCTACTGTGAAACCATTATTATTCGTCAGACATTAATTTTCGTCTTTTTCGTCCTTCGACCGATGGACGAATTCAAGATCCTAACGAACAATCATGTCACATATTTGAAACAAATAAGACTGAATTACCGTAGGCATGAGGCATTTAAATCCAGCGTAATCCACGAATATACACGGGGCTCGCAAAATGCGAGTAAAAAAAGATTGCAAGGTAAGTTTTAAGCCACTAGTATTTTTTGCAAGTAAAGAAATAGTGAAAAAAAACGAGTTATATTGCTAAATGCGTTCGACGGCATGAACGCTAAACCGTAGGTCAATTTTTTGAACGTCCGAATACCCATATGCGGAAGCGCGCACCTTGTTTGTAGACTGGTATACTAATAGTACAGATACCCGGATGGTATTGATACACATAACATGAAACAGTCGACTATTCACACTCAAGTTAAATCCGGTTTTGACACAAAGGGGTGTACATTATACAGTGTCCTGACATTTTCTGTCAAACGCGAATGCAATAAGGCTGTATCGAATGCGTCGACTTCGTTTAGGTAGAATAGTGTTGATTCAACTTTATTACCCATTGTGTGTATTGTGTTTTTGAGGGGTGTTGCAGATTGTACAGCCAACACGAGGCGAATCCGGATTAAACACAATACTATTAAACGCAATCAAAATATGACGATGTGTGATCAACACCTGACTGAAATATACTCTGCGCTTTTATTACAAATTAATAAAGAACATATTGATTTGTGTTTGGTTGTTTGGTTTTTACTGCATCTACTATTTTTGTACATATACATAAAAACCCGTACCTTTGTTTTTTTATAACTCGTTAACGGTTATTCAGTCCCACTAATCCGCTAATCATAACAAAGAACGTGTCAATGACATAAAATAATAAGGGACAGTTACTATCACCTGAAATAACAGACTTGTTAATTGGCATATGCCAAACGAAGCCCACCACCTGCAAGTGACTACCAAGTGTCACCCCTCTTTCCCCAGCACGATTTTTTCGCAACCGCATATTACATGTATTACAAACATTACAAACAAATCGGACGCTTTTTTTTCAAAACCAGAAATGGACGAATTTAAGTGCTGACGAAATAGTCATTTTTTTAAAAAGGACGAAATTTTGTGCTGACGAAAATAAATGGTTTCACAGTATGAGGAGATGTATTTTTTTACTTTATATGGGCAATCCCTCGTAGTTTCACACAATATAACGAAAACAACAGAACTTGCCAAATTATTCAATCGTTTCGCGTTGCAACGCTCTATAATTTTCAGGTTTTCAAATCGTCAAAAGCTGCATATAATGGATATATTAGAGCATGGATAATTTGCCGTATTGCAGTTTCCTCACAAATAGCCTAACTGAAATGAAAATTTGCGAATCTGAAACAACTTTTTTTTAAATTTTGTCAATTTACCAAAATGTGAAAAGGTGCCGCTTTAATGCTCAGTAGTGTATCTTTCACACATTCAAACGCCTTCCACTTGACAAAGGATCATACTCGCCTGTGGAAAGACAACGTTTTACATCTAAGTATAATTAAGACACGAATATTGCCAAAACATCCTTGTCAATCATTTACAAATAGATATTGCACAATCCGTGGTTAAGGCTAATCTATTTCCAAATAGACATGTCATATCTGTTGCTTCTGCTCCGAAGTGCATTGTATAACTCTTTCATAAGCCTTAAACTTAGCAAGACAACCTTGCACAATTTAGCAGAATGTATACACATATTAAGCCCGTTTACGTCCTTGTCATGTAATTCCAAATATATGTTGCACATTCCGTACTATCGCAAAATGCATAGATATCGCAAATGTGCTATTAATGTTGATTATTATCAGACAAGAATTATTTCAATCAATCACACGCCTAATGTATGTCCTATACACACTGGTAATGTAATTCCAAATAGATTTTGCACATTCAGTGCTTATGAAAAATATTACTCCAAATACATACTACACTTGTGTTGTTTTTGCTCCGAGGTGTGTTGTTTCAGTTATTAACACCCCTTTGACTTTACAATGGTAAAGTATCGCTAAGAGAAAGACATCGTTGCACATCCAAGCAAAATGTGTACACATATAATTATAGTCTTTACACCCTGGTAATGTAATTCCAACTAGATATTGCACATTGCGCGCTATCGAAAAATATAACACCAAAAAGATGTTTCACATAATCTGTTAATGACCCATAGTTATTGTTGCATTCATATACGTTCCTCAGACTTGACAATGGATTATACCCGCTCGGGGATAGACAACGTTGCACGTTTGAGTATAATTCATACACATATGACAAAAACCCTGGTCAATAATTTCCAAAAAGATAGTACACGATTCATGGCCTCGACACATATATCTCTATTTAGAGAGACACATGTGTTGTTTCTGCTCTGCAGTGCATTGTATAGCTGCTTCACATACCATAAACTTGGCAAATGTTGATTCTCGCTCAAAGAAAGACAACGTTGCATATCTCAGTAGAATTTATTCACATATAGATTGCCCATACAGCATTGTCAGGTAATTCAAAATAGATACACTGTAACTCCAATATAGTGCGGTCTGTTATAACGCTGTGTTCAATATAACGCGGGGAGTCCTTGGATCCCGTTTTTTCTCCAACCTTCCATTTCTGATTCAAATCCATGTTATGCAACTTCAAGTATTTTCATAAATTCAAAGAAGCCGGAGATCACAGCTTGATTGCTTTTTCCGTCCGTTTAACTGATTTT
The DNA here is from genome assembly GCF_020536995.1 of Dreissena polymorpha. Lineage (NCBI taxonomy): Eukaryota > Metazoa > Mollusca > Bivalvia > Myida > Dreissenidae > Dreissena > Dreissena polymorpha. The sequence continues at coordinate 26,537,990 of NC_068355.1, forward strand.
AATTGATTAGAGGTTAAACGACACTCGACAGCTAATTGGTGTTAATCTGTTTGTGTAATGCCAATAAAGGTGTGAAAACTCGCGAGTTGGTGTTTATTACATGTATTCCCTATCAGAGCGGTTCGGTGCGCTAATTTCAATAAAGCAAGTGCAAGCGGAATAATTATCATATTAAAGTTATTTAAAACGATTACCTGTTTATGTTTTGTATTTATCGTGTATTGTACTTCATTGTATAAACTATGGCTATGTAAGTGTGTTTTCGTTTATTATATGCTACACATGCTTGATAAATAAAAATATCTTTGTGTGTGTTTAATGTTTCAGTACGTATACGAAAAATAAATTTAAAAATCCTGACGATTTATTTGCATGCTAACGCAGTGTAATAGTTAACAGAGATGCATTTAAATTTTTGCCCGTTATCAGAAAGTCCAAGGAAAGCACGTTTTTTACATGCTGCGTATGACGCAATAAAACATATCTTTCTACATGTATCATATTGCATTCAATCTAAATTTAAATTCGCTCGTCCAATGAAAGCTGTGTCCCATAATGCACTGTATTCATTTTTCTGAAAAATGGCCTAGGCATATGAATTTGTTTACGAAGTTCGTAAACATATTTCGTGTCATAAATGTTAAACATTATTTTTTCCTAAGTGATGTAATTATATTGGATTATCGGATAAATGTGCTCATTAGAAAAGAGGTATGTACACTGTTATCGTTCGGTTGGGTTTATATGCATGTATTTGCGGATGACAACACAGCATGGCAATACACAGGACCTATATTATAGGCTATACTATACCTGTTTTTATAGCCCCTTAAATAAATAAGCTCAAAACTTATAACGCTGTCCGTTTATAAAGCTGTTGCGTGGCTTGGACCCCGTCATCCGCGTTATATTGGAGTTACAGTGTATAGCACATTCTGTACTTAAAAAAAAATCAAGTCCAAACAGATATAGTACATGCGATGTTTATGATCAGACATGAAATATTTTACTTAATCACACGCCTAATGTATGTCCTATACACCCTGGTCATGAAATTCCAACTAGATTTTGCACATTCCGTGGAATTGCAAAATTTACTCCAAATAGATACTACATGTGCGTTGTTTTTTGTTCAGAGGTGTGTTGTATGAGTTATTAACACGCCTTTAACTTTACAATGGTAACTAATCGCTAACAGATGGACATCGTTGCACATCCAAGCAAAATGTGTACACATATATGGTCTTTACACCCTGGTCATGTAATTCCAACTAGATATTGCACATTATTTGCGCGCTATCGAAAAATATAACACCTAAAAGATGTTGCACATATTCTGTTAATGCCCCGAAGTATATATTTGCACTAATTCACATGCCTCAGACTTGCGTTTTAGTTTAATGTATACACATATATTGCCATAAACCCTGGTCAATTATTTTCAAAAAGATAGTGCACGATTCATGGTTTTGGCAAATATATCTCCAAATAGACATGGCACATGTGTTGTTTCTGCTCGTAAGTGCATTGTATTATAGCTGCTTCACACACCTTAAACTTGGCAATGTTGATTCTCGCTCAAAGAAAGACAACGTTGCATATCTCAGTAGAATTTATTCACAATTATATATAGCCCATACATATCCTTGTCATGTAATTCAAAATAGATATAGCACATTCTGTACTATCGACAAAAATCCAGTCCAAACAGATATAGCACATGTGATGTTTATGATCAGAAATGAAATATTTTACCTAATCACATGCCTAATATATGCCCTATAAACCCTGGTCATGATATTCCAACCAGATTTTGCACATTCCGTGCTATCGAAAAATATAACTCCAAAAAGACACTATACGAGCGTTGTTTTTGCTCCGAGGTGTGTTGTTTCAGTTATTAACACACCTTTAACTTTACAATGGTCAAGTATCGCTAAGAGAAAAAAACAGTTGAACATCTAAGCGAAATGTGTACACATATATAGTCTTTACATCCTGGTCATGTAATTCCAACTAGATATTGCACGTTGCGCGCTATCGAAAAATATAACACCAAAAAGATGTTGCACATATTCTGTTAATGACCCGTAGTGTATTGTTGCACTTATTCACATGCCTCAGACTTGACAATGGACTATACCCGTTCGGGGACAGACAACGTTGCGCGTTCGAGTACAATTTATACACATATATTGCCATAAACCCTGGTCAATTATTTCAAAAAGATAGTGGATGACTCATTGTTTCGGCACATATATCTCCAAATAGACATGGCACATGTGTTGTTTCTGCTCTGAAGTTCATTGTATAGCTGCTTCGCACACCTTAAACTTGGCAAAGGTTGATTCTCGCTCAAAGAAAGACAACGTTGCATATCTCAGAAGAATGTATTCACATATATATAGCCAATATATCCTTAACAGTGTTTTTTTTAATGAAATATTTGGTGTTATTCGGCCCCATTCCCCCATCTTTAGAGTATATATTTTTCCCCCAAATATTTTTAAAATTCCCCTCTAGGAAGTGTTATTCAATTTCAGTCAATGCCTCATTTAAATACGTCTTTCGTTACAGTTTACTACAATTTTCCTGAACTGCATCCGCATGTTTACTTTATTTTAGCCTTTACCGCAAACCGTACGTAGTTCACTATCACGACTTTCGCTTTACGACATCTACCGCAAACCATATGTATTCCAACTAGGGCTGTCACGATACGCCGTGAGCGTACCGCGGTATATCGTGGTATGGCAACACTGTATCGCGTACGTACCGCGATATTTTACAGAATATGTATCTGTGAAGAAAACAGCAGAATAACAAGTTTTACAAACTTTATTAAACTCAATAATCAGAAAACACTGGTATCATAGTATGACTAGAAACTGTAAAAGAAACTGTAATAAACTTGATAGAAGTAGTCATTGTTATTGTTCGCGTCTTTTTCTAAAATGTCCGCCATGTTGTTTACAATAGCTGTGACTACGATCTGTGTAAATCGAACGCTTTTAAGGGGCCTTTTCACAGTTTTTGGCATGTTTTAACTTATTCATTAAATGCTTTATATCGATAAATGTAAACATTGGATCGTAAAAGCTCCAGTAAAAAATCAAGAATAAAATTTAAAAAAGGAAAAGAACATTGCCCGGACCAGGTTTCGAACCAGTGACCCCTTGAGTCCTGCCAGAGTCCTGAAGTAGAAACGCTTTAGCCTACTGAGCTATTCCGCCGAGTACATATACTGGAAGTATTTTATACCTTATATAAGCAATCTTCGTAGTTTCACAAAACTTAACGACAAAAACAGAACTCTCCAAATTATTCAATCGTTTCGCGTTGCAACGCTTTATAATTTTTAGGTTTTAAAATCGTCAAAAGATGCATATAATGGTTATATTAGACCATGGTAAATGTTCAGTATTACTGTTTCCTCACAAATATCATGACTAAAACGAAAATTTGCGAATCTGAAACAAATTTTTTCAATTTTGTCAATTTACCAAAGCGTGAAAAGATCCCTTTAAGGGCATGTTCAAAATGCGGAGTCAGCGGGCCCAGTATTGAAAATCCGTAGCGTTCTGACTCTTCCTCGACTTATTCAGAATCTTAAGATAACATGATTCGGAAGTGCCATGCTTTGAACGATCGATATACTAAAGAAAGAAAATAAGAAATAGAATAAACATCTTTTGGATAATTATGAACTTATTTGCAAAGGAAATCTGTCCCTAATTCCAAACAAGAAATATCTTCAAAAAAAGATAAACGGCGTTGATTGTGGTTGGATTTGGTGAAAAGTAAAGAGTTCATTAAATCAGATCAAATATAGCGAATGTCTTTTTCTGTGCAGTTCTTAGCTGCATCACACGCAGTACGGGATGTTACGAGGAGTTTTCGCGGCGGCTTATTTTACATTATTAAATATTGCTGGTCATAAACCTATATATACAAAAACAGAAAACCAAAAGAAAAATGCAAGTGAAATTAAAACATTAAGTCAACCGGCCACACGCGAAGTTTCCATACATATTCTAAATATTCTTACCCGAATTCTTCGAACAAACCTGTTTTAGTGGTTTGTCGATTATTAACAATATCGAGAACCATGGCGCTCATGCTTAATACATTAGTCAATATGGTGGAATAATTCTTGTTAAATAAATCAAAATATTATTTATCATGATATTGTTGAAAACACATTAAGAATCTAGTATTGACATACCATAAGTATATCATATTTCTGGTCTAAATAAAATTCCACAGTCCAGGGTATATGCCAGATTCTTGAGTCAGATAGACTTCAGCGCTTATCAGCAATTAAATAATGGTATGTAGCTGTTAATGAGATAACAAACTGAGATTGACCCTTTGAAAAGGTTAACCCGAGAAAGTGTTTTGTTGCTGCTGACCACAAGTCTTTTAGTTAACCCAAACACTTCACCTAGTTCACGCGATAACGATTATTTCACTGACCGCGATTTGACCCTGATACTGGCGCTAGCAATCCTCTGAAACTAAAAGGTGCACGCGCAAACTGCGTTGATGTCGAGAGTTGAGCGTAAAACTGTTCTATCTATCAAGCCTTTTTATTAGAGATACAATTGTTTCATGCATTAAAACAGTGTTACAAAGACGCGTCCATGTTTCCAATGTTCTGGTAGTATTTTCAAATCAGCCAATTGAATAAATGAAGTGTATTCATTCGTATCTGGCCGCGGGAAATTTTATTTGAATTCTTTTGGACACTTACAAAGGTCAGGTAAGGTGAAAAGCTGGCTTATACAGCTAACTCCGAAAAAGGTACGGACCCATACATCGCCGTATTTTAAACGTGAAAGTTAAACATCTACAAGTGGAAGCGCTTGCTTGACCTGGATATTAACGGATTATTTATTTAGCCCTTTTGAATCGCTTCTACATTTTTCAAAACGATATATATATCAAAATAATTATGTAATGTATTTATATCTGTGCTAATGTAATAATATAATAATATTTAAAAAAAACGATGCGGCAACGCCGTACCGCGGTGCGAATTTTTTCACGACATGCACCGCGATATACCGATATACCGGTGAATCTTGACAGCCCTAATTCCAACATGTTGCACAACAACAAAAGCTATCGTAAAAAAATTGACAAATCTGTTTTAATTTTTAAAAAACTTGATATTCTTTTCAAACAAGTACAACTTAAAAGTCAGTCTTCTTCAAATACCGGCAGTAAAAATGCCAGAAACATCCGGTCAAGAGAGTGTTGAAAGACTGTTGCTTTGCTCAACCTGCTTTGCACGCCACAGAGAAACAGGCTTGGGGAAGCTACACTGAAGTCCCTGATCAGACTTTTTCTGCACACGGAGAGACTTGGTGAAGAGGAGGTCACCAGAATAATTGATAAATTCGCTGAAAAGCCCAGAAATGTTGAACTTTGAACATGAACATAACATGTTAATGAATAAAAGAGTTTGAATTATGTTTTTCTCCCTCTGTATGGTGAATTATAGTGTTAAAACTTGATTTTGTACTGTTACTAGCTAAGCATAGAAATTTCCCCCTTTTCCCCTTTTAAGCGCGAATTTTACCCCTCTCAGGGGACTCGACCCCCTTCCCCCAAAACTGAAAAAAAACACTGCTTAATATGTAAGCAAAATGTGTAAACATTATATAGTCTTTACACCCTGGTCATGTAATTCCAACTAGATATTGCACATTGCGCGCTATCGAAAAATATAACACCACATATTCGGTTAATGCTCCGTAGTGTATTGTTGCACTCATTCCCACGTCTTTTACTTGACAACGAATGATATTCGCTCGGAAAAAAACGTTGAACGTCTGAGTATAATTTATACACATATATTTTATATTTTTACAACCCGCTAACAGAAATCATATCCTGCTAACATTTACCGGTAATTATCCGTTCATAGACCGATGCACATGTGGCCTTCTCGACTCGTGTATAAAGCAAACGCAAAATAGTTCCCATAATAGATTTAAAACTTTAGATTCAAATTTTTAAACGCATACATATGGTAACTGATTTTATGAAAATATCTTATTTTTAATAAGAATCCTTCATCTGTATAGAATATATTTGTAAACAGTATTTACTGTATCAATAATCATTTGATTGATGTGTAATATCTAATGGTACCTGTTATTTGTGTTGTATCTATCTGGAAAACAATGCCGCCCGTTTCATTATGGGTCTCTATGGCAGCATTGGCATTTGAGTTAGTGTAAAATAACCTCAAACATAAATTGAACGTATACGAAGCCGTCAGTCAATTGAACGCGTATTTGTGTACCGAAGCAACCCACTAGTACGGGCAAAAGCCCGCGAAGCGGGCGTTGACCGTTCATACATATGGGAATTTAGACATAAAATTACATAGGAATACCACATATGGATACGTCTCAAAAAAAATTGCCACGCGACATATATTTTCGCGATGCTATTTATGACCTTGAACAAATCAAAAACACTTTGACATATGCTAAATCACATGTAAATACATACCTCAGGAAAAGTTATATCAATGACATCATAATTGTGTAGCGAATCGCTTTAAATATTCTCGCATTATTTGTTTTTCTTCGCAACCGTTCCAGAATTTAGTCATTACTAAATCATCTCCCCTGAATGCTCTTCTTCAGTGGGTATAAGCCGAAGACTGGTTCACTACATATAGTGACAGTCTTTACCAAACACAATTTAGGTGAACATAACCCGTCTTTAATATATTGCCGAATCTCAGATTTCTGACAAATTTATTTGCTTTGATCTTTTCGATATCTTATTGTTATTATTATCCTGACAAATCACAAACGCTTGTTAAAAAAATATTTGTTTTAAACATTATAGTTGGCATCTCTATTCTTCCAGTATTCTCGCGGTATTTCAATAACGACACCCTACTGTTTATTTGTCAGAATATGTGACGCATTTTCCATTCGCTCTCAGAAAGCATTCTATACATAGATGGTGACGTCACTTCGTTATTGTCAGTAAGACCGGTGTGTACACAATGTCTCAGAAAGAAGTTTTACGTGTGATCATGAGCAATATTCTGGCAAGTTGTCGTTGTTATCCACCAGAAACACATTTATTTACAAAATTTAAAGATATTCCGATCTAACTTTTTAGTCTTTTAGCTTTAATTTTTAACGTATTTACACCTCGTCTGCTCGCACTTTACCAATATCCCCGAAAGGTTACATATCACTATTATAAGTTTAGTCCTAAAACCACAAAATCCGATACCGTTGGATTTTCGTACAACAATCTTACGTAAAAAATCTCCCAGATTCAAAATCAACAAAAAACAAGACATTTATAAATTGTCTGCATTATTGATCAAATTTTAAGATATTTGTTGGTTTTCCGTTTTTAGAAGATGTTCTGTGAAGGCAAGAGCTGGGCATCATACAAGCCATTCTATCCAGCAAAACTGACAGTTTTGGTTTACAGAAATCAACAAAGGAGGGATTCCTGAACTATCAAATTTCCAAGCTATACACACAGTTATTATCTGTGGTGATCTTTATTGGTTCTGTTTGTTTACTTGGATGGAACATGTGTGAACTTATATAGAACTTTGAAAAGTCTATATATGTCTATCTATAAACAAAAATCAGCTATTGTATAATAAGATCAGATGTGCAAACAATGTCAAAGGGTTGTTAAATTAACAATTTGAAGGCAATTATGCTGAAAAAATATGAGAGTTCCCATGCAAATTTTGTCTGTATATCAACAAGTGTCTGCCGATAATTGTCAAACTAGTAATACAAAACTTACCACAAGTATGTAAAAGCACTAAGTACCTGTGATCATTTTTAGTAAGATAGTGTAATTCTAAACAGTAGCAAATAGCTTGTTTAGTAAATGAATAATGCAATTAATATGATTTCCATTCTATTGGGTAATTAATAGGTTGTTAATCTTTATACATGTTTTATGGCTAGTACAAAACCAGCAATGTTAATTTAGTAAAAGGTAATACAATAACACCACTTTGTAATTTCATATAAGTAAATATTCTTGAAATGTAGGCTGATGACAGTGTTTTAGTTTTACTTATTTTGTAACTATTATTTTATGTGCAAATAAATGATGTCAAGTGGTTTGTATCTCCACACAATACCACATACCTTTTTATATATGTACTGTGTTATGTGTTATTTGAATGTTTAAATAAAAAAAATATGGATGATATAACATGATGCATTCTAATATTTGCATTCAAGTTGTAACTATAGAGCTAAGTGTATGCAGTTTAGACTGTGATTTTAGAATTGCTACAAAATGGCTAGTTTTTTAGTGGCGACAAAATTTAAACTATTCAACAATAGTTTGGGAAAGAAAATTAGAAACCTGCAAGATACCTGTAATTATTAAATATTTTAATTGCGAATCAAGTATGTTGTTATGCTGTTACACATAATTATACATTGATAATAAATAAGAAGACAATTAGTGGTGTTAACATCACATGATTTTGATTATGTTAAATCAGTGTACTGTATGCTAAATGCAACTGCTTTAGCAAGCTGTCAAGTTGAATTGAGACATTTGATGAAACAAACTGTTTCCTGGGTAGGACCAGTACTTAGTGTCTATATGACATACCATGACGTCGAAAGAGTACAAGACCTGCTAAGTAGAACGAGAAATGTACTTTGACGTACAATTTCCACCGACACTTGAGTGTTAGCCAATCAGAAGACACCTTACGTCTGTTGCTTTTAGAGATTTTTGAAATTTAACATTATTATTATTATTATTTATACCGAATTATGCGACTATCGACCGCTTACTCATAGATATTGTGCGTATTTATTAAACATTATTATTATTATAATTTATACGAAATAATGCGACTATCGACCGCTAACTCATTGATATTGTGCGTATTTATTGACCTGGCGTGGCGGAATTAACCTCTGACTTATGCTAGTTATGGTTATCACAAAATACGACCAACGGGGAGTTTATAATACATTATTTATCCCATTAATGCTTGGTAACTGGTTACCGTTGGGAATTTCCTACACAGTAATGCGCTGGACGGTCGTGATACTCCGCCCCGCATGATCATTTCATACACACAATATGCTGAATAATTTTAATTTTAAAAAGGTAACAATTGAATCTTCTTCAAATTTGTATATAATCTATTTCAATGCATTAAATACTTGAAACTTCTGTGTTGTTTTTTTGCCATTCTGATATTTTGATTCATTTTGTCCTCAACTAAAAAAGAGATTTTAAACATTTATTATGAATAAATCTGAAGGAAAAGCGGCTCAAGAGACTAGTGTTTTGATTGGCTGTTCAGAAAATGTGTACGTAGAAGTACAAACATGTATGTCGAAGTACAAATTGTACTTTGACGTACAAATATATACTTCGAAGTGTATTTTAAATTCATGTCGACGTACAATTATTGTACTTCGCCGTACATTTCTCTTTTTAACGTGTAGGTCTTCTTGACTTTCAACCCAAATGGTACGCCATAGTATGTCTTTAGGGTTATCTAAAGAATGCTCCCACTTAAAGGATCAATACAGAGACCTCCCAGTGACTAAGCCAGTTAGCAGACACCCCATCCACTATACCACAGACACCGAACCAGCTATAAATTCCTGTGGCTAGAAAACAAAAAAAATATAAGATGCTAGATCTTTAAGCTTGGAACATGTAACTCGTTTTAAGATTGATTTTTTGATGCATTACTCAATTATTGCAACAATTATCATATTTTGAACACAATCATGTCCATATATTTATTAAAAATACCTGGTTATCAAAAAAACTTAAAAAGCTTTTGCCCGTAAATTAGGTAGCACCTATAATCATATTATAGTAGTAGTTTTATCAATTAGAAAAGTAAGAGAATGTTACCTTTTCATCTGGAAACTGTTTATTTTCGTGTTAGATGGGTAGAGGTTACGCATGCGCAATTAATTTCCTTCTATGTTACATATAAAATAGTTGATGTTCGATATCAATTGTTACCATGACCAAGCGTTTCAACACTATATCATCATACATCATTGGAAAGATAAATGCATAATCTTTTGAAAAAAATGCATGCCATCAAATTCTATGTGTTGTAACTCAAAATATTTACCTTAGAATAGGCACACCAGTTTTGACACATGTGGAGGCGACCATTTTACTCAAATTGTATGACCTACTTTCAAAGCCGGGAACCATCAACAGAAAAAGTAGAGCACAAAAATGGCTTCTTTCTTATTGCTTACAAATATACCTTCAAATTAATACCAAAAACAACCATTTGCATTCTATTTTACAAATCCTAGGCAACATTCACTGAACAATGTGTGCTACATATCCAATTGACTGCATGTAACCCTGTAAACAGGAGTTCCGGTTTGGGGTTATGTGACCTTTAAGAGAACCCAACCCCTTCAAATTTATTTAAAAGGCACTTTTCCCACAGGTATAATCTGTTTTGAGAAAGATCACAAAGTTCCGGTACAATGACACACAGATTTATTCATAAAAGTCGCCGTTGAAAGCGTCATGCGTAACAGCGTTTCGCGTCGAGAATTATGGTAGAAAAGCCAAACTTGGTTTCATCATACATGCAGCACTTAGACTTCATACAAGTCATCACTTTCGATTCTAATAGGCAAAGTTGATGTAACAGATGACTGAATAAGTGACAAAAATCATCAGTGGCAATATTTGTGCATTAAAGCAGGTTTTGAACAGGTTTCGAACAACCTTTTTTTTTTTTGGCACATTTTAGGTAAAATCCATGTAGAAGCAGCATTTCTGATGTCATTTCACCCAACAAAAGGGAGTGCTTGCATGGAAAAACAGCACACTTGAATTCCTGACTCAAAAAAAGTGATCGTCAGACATGAGCTTTAAGTCTTTTGCCACACCTGGACCTATGATTCCTAGGCTCGAGTTCCGTCTCGGATAGGCTCCGGAAAGTGTCAGTCTGGCCCGGCTGCTCGATTCCGTGTAATCTGAGGAAACAAAAAGTTTTTTGTGCACATTTACCTATAACGGCGCCAACTAATGTAAGTGGGATACAATTAGAGTAAGCTTTCAATAGTCTTTGTTGCTTTATTTGCTGCAAAGGGATAAGTCACCACGCCGGAATCACATTGTCGGGCACACTGGTAAAGTTATCGCCTTAAAATGTTGTTTCAGAGTTGCAGTAAATGTAAAACACCCAATTTTCCTAATTTTGGGGACAAACGTGTGCCAAGATCTAAAAAAAATCATTTTACAATACATTTAATTGAAAATAACGGTGTACTGACCTACAAAGACACCGATCCTCTCGACACGACTGGGCGAGTGTTGAGGGCTGTCTCCGAATCAGTCATGCTGTACAGTTTTTGATGGCCTGTCACTTCAGCCGGACCTGTAAACCAATTGGACGACAGTTCAGACAGAGCTATAGACCCATTTCAACACCGCCTACAAATGCACGCTTAGGTTTACGCATAATAATAGTGATAATGAGGTCACTTAAATACAGATTCCCTGGTGTTTTTCATGCGGGGTCTATAACAACAACATTCCTCCAGCAAAGAAAGCATAATATTATTATCATTTTTGTGTTTTCAGCTGAACACTTGATTTTGCTTGAACTCAGCAAAATATCCAAACAGGAAAAATAAGGCAAAGTAGTGTTATTAAAACTTATTCTGAGTAGAATTGCCTGACGGGGTTGAAAGCGAAGGCAAATAACAGTGTCGGTCAAAAATTGGCAGGCATTTTTAACAGTAAAAGGTTAAAAAAGTAAACAATAATAATAGATACAGATGAAATAAAGACATGCATTAGGTTCATTTTTGAGATTGATGCAAATTAATGTCAAAATGTCACTGAAAACAATACCGAGTGTTCAAGTAGTCTTAGAATATGTCTCCGGAACAGGTTTCGGTGTGATTTTCCAGCATTTACCCCCCCTAATTACCCCAAGTGCTACAACCCAATTGCAAACAGCCCTAATTTGGGTCAAAATGACATCTGGCAGTTATGTTTTGCAATACAGAGGGTTTTTGATGGTCAATTGTCAAAATTCTGGCAGACGACTAACTTGGTCGGAAGTTCTTAAAGGTTACGCATGCGCAATTAATTTCCTTCTATGTTACATATAAAATAGTTGATGTTCGATATCAATTGTTACCATGACCAAGCGTTTCAACACTATATCATCATACATCATTGGAAAGATAAATGCATAATCTTTTGAAAAAAATGCATGCCATCAAATTCTATGTGTTGTAACTCAAAATATTTACCTTAGAATAGGCACACCAGTTTTGACACATGTGGAGGCGACCATTTTACTCAAATTGTATGACCTACTTTCAAAGCCGGGAACCATCAACAGAAAAAGTAGAGCACAAAAATGGCTGTTTTTCTTATTGCTCACAAATATACCTTCAAATTAATACCAAAAACAACCATTTGCATTCTATTTTACAAATCCTAGGCAGCATTCACTGAACAATGTGTGCTATACATCCAATTGACTGCATGTAACCCTGTAAACAGGAGTTCCGGTTTGGGGTTATGTGACCTAGACGATTTCCCGCAAAAGGTTATAAATCTAACCTCCTTTTCAAGAACGTTGCTTACATCTTTAACAAGTAATAATATTTAAGTCGAGACGGCAAGTTGAGTCGGTCTCAACTGAAATGAGATTTGAAGGGATCTTTTCACAGATTTTGGCATGTATTAAAGTTCATCATTAAATGCTTTATATTGATCAATTTAAACATTGGATTTAAAAAGCTGTAAGAAAAAACTAGAATAAAATATAAAAAAAGACAAAGTAACCCTCAACAGGGCTCGAACCACTGACACCAGGAATAAAAGTCTAAGGCTTAGACCACTCGGACATCCGTGCTCATAAAATGAATGATGTATTTTATACTTCATATAGCAATCCTCGTAGTGTCATACAATATAACGACAACAACAGAACTATCCAAATTAGTAAATCGTTTCGCGTTGCAACGCTTTATTATTTTCTGGTTTGTAAATCGTCAAAAGATGCCAATATTCATACATGCCATATGTTCCGGATTGTCCGGGACAGTCCCGGGAATGAAGAACTTGTCCCGCTGTCCCGGAAATCTGTCAAATGTCCCGGAATTTACAAAATCCATATATACATGTACCTTATCTTAGGCTTAACTGCACCTCGAATCTGTGTATATCTGCAGCGTCTCCATGACAATGCCTACCCGAATAGGCAGACTACGCTACGTGTCAAAATCGATCAATTAACAGGGGTCCTGTTATCATATCGATTGTCAGTATTACCGTTTCCTCACAAATATCATAACTACAACGAACATTTGCGTATCTGAAACCATTTTTTGTCATTTGTCAATTACCAAAACGTGAAAAGGCCCCCTTAATAGTATACTACATGTATATGTATGTTTAATTAAATGGTGACAGAAAAATTGCGAACCGTCTGTTCTTTTTTCTGGGTAGGTTTTATTACGCCACATTTGTCGTGTATTTACATCGTCGATACGCACGTTCGGTGATACCTGCTATTCATCTTGAAATCGGTGTATGTTGAATTTTGCCTCGCTCTTGGAAAACTGGTCTTGATTCAAGTGCGTAAAGCGACGTCCCAGATTAGCCTGTGCAGTCGGTCTGTGATAAGCCTGTGCGGGATTATCTAGAACGAAACTTTACGCACATGCATTAAGCCCCGTTTACCCATAGCGCGGCGCAATTCTAATGGCCGTTTTCAAAAAAGTTTGGGACATGCGGAATACGCAACATACCGATTTAATGCAACGGCATTATGAGGGAAGTCTACAAAGGATATATGCTACAAGCACACATCTATACCAAATCCAGATATATTTTCCGATTTGCTATGCGGTTTGTTGGCATTTTGTTCGGTTAACATTTTCTTGTTCAAAGTTTATGTTTAGTGTGTTTACGATCTGATGCTTTATGTAGAATCTAATCGGATTCTTAATACACACAAAAATTAAACATACAAAACTGGGAAAACTGGACATAATGCACGTGCTTCCAGCACGTGGGCTAGGTGTGGTTCCATTTTGTTGCACGTGGAAATGTTGAAACGCAATTTAATTCCATTTTTATTTAAATTTAATTAGTTTAGGAGGGTTCTTACATAAGGAAAACATAAAATTAATTTACAAAACAATATAGCTCGTATGAATATTCAGGAGCGCAATCGCGCACTTTGTATTTTACAGACTACCTTTCTCACTTGTTAAAGCGTCTGATCGTCACGGATGAATGATTTTATCGTTAGTTTGCACATATTGTAGTCAAATGATCACATGTGCAATTTTAAATAAATATATTTACTCATTACTGAGCTATGTTAGTTTTAAAAAGTATTGCGTTAGAAAAATCAACAATTGTTGTAAATGGCGATATACATGTTATTCCGATTCAATTTCAATATCATAATTCTAGGTAAATTTTTACACGAGGAAAACATAACAGTAATGAAAGAAAAACAATATGGCTCGTATGGATCTCAGGAGCGAAACTGTTCAGTCGGCATGTTGCAAGCCGGTCAGTTATTAAGACGTGTAAGTTTATGCGTTTTACTTTTCACATTGTTATTATTTAACATTGTACGAGTTTGCGAATTTGATCTTTGAAGTAACGTTTTAAATTTGTTAAGTTTTATTTTATTTTTTTCAATTTCAATTTAATTTTCAGGTATTATCAGATATGTGTAGAATTATCCATGGTCGAAATTTCAACACAAGCCGTTCAAAAATAAGGGAGCTATATTAATATGATAAAGTAATGTATTAGAAAAGTCTAAAAGTGTACTCGAAGGTTGCCTTTATTGTGTGTGTGTTTTCACTGAATATAAATATATGACCAGCACTCTAGGAAAACGGCGCTTAATGCATGTGCGTAAAGTGTTGTCCCAGATAAGACTGTCAGCACAAGCTAATCAGACACAACACATTCCGCTTAAACTGGATTTTCCTTTTTAACGAAAACTTGCATAACAGCGGAAAGAGTCGTCCCTGATTAGCCTGTGAAGTCCACATCTGGGATTACACTATACGCAGCATATTCATTAGTCCCCATTTTCAAAGAGTGCGCCTAATTTTTTTCACCTAGCTCGATTTTGTTCACATAAAAAATTCTATACTTCATTGTAAATCAAATAATAACATATGAATGTCAGAATAGGTCGTCATCGCAAATTATTGTTACGTTACACAATGATATAATGTAGACACGGAACCATTTAAGAAATTTGGAATGTTTACAACTAATCATTAATAAAATAGATGACTAATTAATATATTTAGTCCAAAAGTCTTACGATCATAGTTTTTGCTTGTACATGTAATTGTATTATCCGAAAATATGTAAACATTTTGCCATGAAATGCGAGAATACAAGTTAATATATAGCCACGAATTGCTAGAATACTGGTTACATTATTTGAATGAAGGATTATCGTATTGATGTTTACTGTTATTAAACGTGTCTACTACCAAAATTTATTTTTATAATTATTTTTTATATGCTAACATTTTTTCAATAATAACGGGAATATTTATAGAAAAAATACATTTATCAGGAATCAAACTTTGTTCTGGGGAGGTAAATCAATCGCACAGGGCGATTCAGAGGCCTAAAAGTCACTACTAAAATAGTTCACATTCTACACGCTGTCATTGAAACGCCGGGAGGTCACTCGTTCGCTCCCTTCTGTGGGAGCGTTCTGTCTTCATCTCCCAAAGACACCGAGTGAAACCTGGAAACGGACTCGAGAGCGTTTCGATTAGCCTGGGGCAGTTTACGCAATCGAGCTAAAATAAATATGTTTAAACTAAACGCTGTCAGTAATGCAGAATGTATTGTTCTTAAAATTATCGACGAAAGAGTTACAAATGCTTCATCATTTTATTTATTGTTATTGACTACTATCCATATACGAAGCGATGTCTAGAGTGAAATATATCTACATTTATTTGAATCTATGACTTTCTTTTAGTTATGAAAAAACGTTTTTGGTTTTTAAAAATGCGGTTCCGTTACCAAGGTAATGCCGACATCGAGCCAGGCGCTCATACTTAAGAAAGGCGTACTGACGGAGGATGAAGTGCGACCGACGTCGTCGGGACATTGGCCGGGATCTCAGTGCTCTGTGCCGACAGGTGTGAGGTAATAATGAAAGTGATTCTGATGATGATGCGGATAATGATGGAGATAGTGTTGATGGTGTTGGTTTTGGTGGTGGTGATGATGATGATGATAATGATGATGATGATTATGATTAACGAAATACTACCTCTACTTCAACAACAACAAATACTATCACTATTACTACCGCTGCCGCTGCCGTTGCCGTTACCACTACAATCACCACCACCACTATTACCTCTGCCACTGCTACTTCTAATGCTAATGCTACTATTTCTGCTACTGCTACTGCTACTGCTAATGCTACTGTTTCTGCTTCTGCTGCTACTACTACTACTACTACTACTACTACTACTACTACTACTACTACTACTACTACTACAACAACTACTACTACAACAAGAACTACTACTACTACTACTACTACAAGTACTACTACTACTACTACTACTACTACTACTACTACTACTACTACTACTACTTCCTGCTACTACTATTACAACAGCAACAACAACTACTACTGCTACTACTACTACTACTTCTTCTACTGCTGCTGCTACTACTACTACTACTACAACAACAACAACTACTACTACTACTATTTCTACTACTACAACAACAACTACTACTACTACTACTACTACTACTACTACTATTTCTACTACTACTACTACTACTACTTCTACTACTACTACTACTACTACGTACTACTACTACTACTACTACTACTACTACTACTACTACTACTACTACTACTACTACAACTACTGCTACTACTATACTACTACTACTACTACTACTACTACTACTACTACTACTACTACTACTACTACTACTACTACTGCTACTTCTACTACTACTACTACTACTACTACTACTACTACTACTACTACTACTACTACTACTACTACTACTACTACTACTACTACTATTACTACTACTACTACTACTACTACTACTACTACTTCTACTACTACTACTACTACTTCTACTACTACTACTACTACTACTACCACTACTACTATCTACTGCTACTTCTACTACTACTACTACTACTACTACTAGTACTACTACTACTACTACTACTACTACTACTACTACTACTACTACTACTACTACTACTACTACTACTACTACTACTACTACTACTACTACTTCTTCTACTACTACTACTACTACTACTACTACTACTACTACTACTACTACTACTACTACTACTACTACTACTACTACTACTACTACTACTATTACTACTATTACTACTTCTACTATTACTACTACTACTACTACTACTATTACTACTACTACTACTACTTCTACTACTACTACTACTCCTACTACTAACACTACTACTACTTCTACTTTTACTACTACTACTACTATAACTTCTGCTACCACAACAACAACAACAGTAACATCAACTACTTCTTTTACTATTACTACTGCTACTGCTGCTTTTGGTGCTGCTGATTTATTTCCATGCTGCTGTTGCTATGTTTATAAATCGGGTCCCCTATGCGCGTTACGTACTAATAACAACTACTAACAACTTAAATACTATATCCAGTGTTATATTGTATCAGTTTAATGTCAGTATAATAACACTCAATCTGCGCTTGTATTTTAATATGTTAATGTTTTTCGTTCCAAGATCAGGTCCCCAGTACGCGTTCCGTACCCCGGTCCACTGCAGCATCGTGATCGTCTACAACTTTGGGCAGGGGCCGGTGGGCGGGGGAGAGACATGCCGGACCCCGACGCTATGCACGCCCTTGGGCGCGAGTCTGCGCAGCTCTTCAAGCATCAACCGCTACCGAGGGGTTACACCAGCATCCTCGCATTCGACCCAGACTCGAAATCTTATCAGGTAACCGAACAACGAAGTGTGCCCGACTCGCAATTTGATAATGACGTCATCATGTTGACGTCATATAGTTGTTATTTCAACGAAATTCCAAAGTTAACTTTTGTTCAAATGTAAAACAAATCGACGAATATGCATAAAATTAAAAAGAAAAGCAATGATGTTCAGCTATACTGAAAACAGATGTTAACATGGTATTATTTTTATATACACATCTAATTTTGGGAGGAAAGGGGAGGGCACAACAAGATTATGACGAGCCTAATTCTCGGAGACGGAAAGCTGATATTTATGTTTATGCATAAAAATCGATCCCAGCTAAGCTTGTGCAGTCCGCAGCTAATCAGTGACTAAACTTTCCGCTTTTTTGGATTTTATCGTTAAAACGAATTCTCTTCTGTACGAAAATAAAATTTATGCGGAGAGTGACGTCCCTATTAGCCTTTGCGGACTGCACAGGCTTATCTGAAATGGCATTTTACGCACATGCATTAATCCTAGAATGAGGCCTTGACACGTTTCGGTAAATTGACAAATTAAAACAAAATGCTTCAGATTTGCAAATGTTCGTTGTAGTTATGATATTTGTGCGGAAGCATTAATACTGAACATTTACCATGCTTTAACATATCCATTATATGCATTGTTTAACGTTTTAAAAACCTGAAAATTATAAAGCGTTGCAACGTGAAACAATTGAATTTTACGCCAGGGACCAGTGTTGCGAGCCCAGTTTGGGGTTACTTTTTTCTTTCTTTAATTTTATTATTTTCTTTTACTGGAGCTTTTTAGATCCAATGTATACATTTAGCAATATAAAGCATTTAATGACAAACGTCATAACATGCCAAAAATCTGTGAAAAGGCCCCTTTAACACTCTTACCTTACTAAAGCACAATTTCTATTCTCAAAGTGGCGTGCGCAGGGCGGGTCTGGTTCCTCCATGGAAGTTGATAAAGTGGACAGCCGGCCCACTTCCGGTCGGTGTCGGCCCTTTACCGCCGGGCCTTACAGATCGTCCATCTCTGCAAAGGTAAATGGTCGGTAATTGAATACAGCCCGTCTTATAGAACATCATAAGATACATATTTTAGCCCTGGGAAAACCGGCCTTAATGCATGTGCGTATAGTGTCGTCCCATATTAGCCTGTGCAGTTCGCTGGATGTTCGCTAATTATTTTACTGCCTTTAAACAAAGCATGCCATAAATCAGAAAGTGTCATCCCAGATTAGCCTGCTCGAACTGTACATGCTTATCTTGGACGACACTTGAGTTGACGCGCACAAAAAGCCCCTTTTTCCGAGCGGGTTTTATCTTTAGTTACGGTGCAATTTTTGATGAAGTACAATAACACGTCTTAACCTCTTTTATAACTTTTCTTTCAATAATTCTATTAAATTCCTATCAATAGTTTACATTCCCTTTATTTAAAAATAATATTTATGATTGAGGTCTATTAACGGTGAGTATACAATTAAGCCGTCACTGTAATTGTCCGTACAATATTTGATAAGACATGGCCAAGGTACCTTTTAAAAACCTAAGGAAATTTCGTAATTTTAATAATAAATGTGCTTCTATTTATTTTGCTGGTTCGTTTTGATGGGGCAAATTTTACAATTGTGTTATGAAGAATCTTTGGATTGCGCAAAGCTTTTGAATTAAAACGCTGAATTAAAACGTATGCCTGCTTCGCCGTTCCCCTTCAAAAATCGGTGCATACCTTGTAATTTAGACAAACTCGACATGTTCACATTCAGATATGTCACTGGTTCCGAGGATGTTTCAGTTCAAAACAATGCCTTTCTTATAAAAAAAAAACAACAATATGCGATGACGTCATTTTTATCGATTATTATTTTCTGACAAATATTTTTTGTTTCAATAAGTACAGCAAGTACGGCTCTAGACAACATTAATGACATACGTTATAGGCTGTTGATTGCAAATAATATACATGCATTCTAACCGCTCACAATTTAAAAAAAAACACGACAAGCACGAAGCAGCTTTCGATCAGCAAACAGTAAATAACCGCTGCGATTACTTTAATCAGTCAGTCTGTAGGATTTGTCGCAATTGATTGAGCGATATATAAAACAAAACATAATAACTTACAGATACATTATACTGTTTAGTGCAGACAATTACAAGTAAATAAATAAAATACTGCCATGTTCATACATTTCAATGTTGTGTATATTTTGACATGTTCCCAATTATTATGCAAACTCGACGGTATAACAAACACCACATATACCTTACTTTGTTTTCACGATTTTGTTATTTAAAAAAAATGTTTGGGGAAGTAAGCTGACATTTCAGCAGCCAATCAGACCTTTCCAGTACCAAAAGTTACTCGCTCTTGGTTTTCGGCCCAGTACCCTTTGCTGGACCCGGACTGCGTGTATGACGCCACCAGCCACCATGCGCCGCGATCCCGGAGAGAGAGCCCACAGAAACCGGACGCACATAGCGGGACCGTGGCACGGGGCGCTGTTGATCAGAGATGTAAGTATCACGTGTCATAAGTCAATGTTTGCTGTTCGCTATAAATCTTTCACACGGTATTATATGGGGTGTTTGTGTATCGTTTGTTCGCTATCAGGTAATCGCCAGATCTATGTTGAGATCACTTTTCTATCCATCGGATGCTAGGCAGGAAATATAACTGCAAAAACAAACTTCCCTTTTTCCCATCCCCGATGAAAATTAACATGCCTCGTTCTTGAAATTCTAGGCCCCATGTAAATCCGCCTAACCTGGATTTACGTTAAGATGACACTTCATTTTTAGCACAAATTTCCTTTAAAGCGGATTGAATTTGCTTAACATAAAAAACAACAACAACCGAATAATTCTAAACCGTTATATAGT
Source organism: Dreissena polymorpha (assembly GCF_020536995.1). Classification (NCBI taxonomy): domain Eukaryota; kingdom Metazoa; phylum Mollusca; class Bivalvia; order Myida; family Dreissenidae; genus Dreissena; species Dreissena polymorpha. The sequence goes on from NC_068355.1 coordinate 26,558,921, forward strand.
CCGTTATATAGTCCAATTAAATTACATTCTGAAAAGAATATATTTAATGAATTTTTTTAAAATAAAATTTACAATTTTATTAATAATCGCCAAAGAAAATAGATGTAATGTTTTAATAAAACCAGTTCCAAGTGAGTGTCAAATGTATCAAATATTAATTACCTTAAACCATTGTTATTATACGAAAATTACCTCTGTCAACGATGACGCCTTGTAATTTCAATAATAATTAATGATCAACTCATGCTTGATGTCGTTATTTTTAACAAAATGAGTTCCACGTGCACGAAAATGTTTGACAGCTGAGCACAAGAGCTAATCGTAACATTATTTTAAATTAACTGGGGTCATTGTCGGCTCGGTTACTACTCAAATGTACCCCGGGTACTCTTAAGTATACTTAAATGTACCCCGGGTACGGAAAACATACTGAAACGTAACGGGGAATTCTAACGCTAAATTTGTTGTTCTCGGCTATTTTAGTCAAATTAACAATATTCATATTTATGTCAATATCCTGTGAAATGGCATAAATATTATCGAAACTCCAACTTAAAAAAGCATGTTGAGGCAGGTTTTGTTCAAAGAGATGGGTTTTTTTCGTATTTTGTAGCGCGTTTTACGACATCGAATTTTGGGCGGGAATAAATTTTCTCAATTGGTCTAAATTTTCCGGATACGTGTTAGTATATTTTCCGTAGCCGGGGTACATTTGGTATACTTATGAGTACCCGGGGTACATTTAAGTAGTATCCGAGCCGAATATGACCAATCGAGCCTTAAAAGAGGAAATGCATTTTTTTTCTCTTTGAACGCAAGTATTTGAATTAATCTCACGTTTTTTTCCCACGCGTTACCATTTAATATGTTTGCATCATGTTGATAAATGCCCGCCCCTTTAAATCGTATGACCGTTTTTTCTTTAACAATTTAGTTACACATGTATTTTATTTCCTGTTTTATGTCCCTTAAGCCGGTCCCGCCCTCTCGGTTTCAGTGACGCGGCAACGCCGGATGATCAAGCTTGCCCGGACGCGAATGTAATGCGCAGTAACAACATCGACCGGATCGCCTCCAGTCTGCACATGCGCAGTGACAACATCGACCGGATCGCCCCAAGTCTGCACATGCACAGTGACAACATCGACCGGATCGCAACAAGTCTACACGCGCGCAGTGACAACATCGACCGGATCGCCCCAAGTCTGCACATGCGCAGTGACAACATCGACCGGATCGCCCCAAGTCTGCACATGCGCAGTGACAACATCGACCGGATCGCACCAAGTCTGCACACGCGCAGTGACAACATCGACCGGATCGCCCAAAGTCTGCACATGCGCAGTGACAACAATGACCTGGGTCGCCCCAAGTCTGCACAAGCGCAGTGACACAAACACCACCCAGTCGGCCGAACGCCGCAGTTTTCAGTTTCCAGAACAACGAAAACGTGTCCCACTCGGAGGTAAAATTGTAAGACTCCACTTACACGACGCATTGTGTGACATTCCATGTCGACTTTTTTTTATTATTTTCGCAAACAACGTAACTTATTTAGAAACTGTACCTTATAAGTTGTGTGATGTTCGTGAATACAATGAATTTAAGTTGTATCTACCAGCTACTGATACTATAACAGACGTTCGATTGGTCATTGTCGGCTCGGATACTACTTACATGTACTCCGGGTACTCTTAAGTATACTTACATGTATCCCGGGTACGAAAACTAAAATATCCGGGAAATTTAACGCATAATCGGCCGTTGTCGGCTATTTTGTTTTAAAGTATATTTACATTTATGTCTATTGTCTGTAAAATGACCTCTATATTATCGTAACTCATACTCAAAAAGCATGTTCATGCATTTTTTTTTTAAATATAAGTTTGTTAAAAGGGTCCGTCCAAACATATTTTGTCATGTCATAAATGTATTGAAGCTTGTCAGTAAACGCGTTATATTGATAAATTTAAATATTGGAACTTAAAATCTCTAGTAAAAAAACAAGAATACAATTTAAAAAAAGGAAAAAAAGTAATCCTCAACAGGGCTCGAACCACTGACTCTGGAGTCACGGAGTAAAAAGTCTCCCGCCTTGACCACTCGACCATCCACGCTCATGATGCAAGCGGAAGTATGTTTTACCTATATAAGAAATCCTCGTAGTTTCCCAAAAATCTGTTGGACGGCCCCTTTAAAATAATCGGTAGTGCGTTTTACGACATCGGATTTTGGGCGGGAATCCAACACGGGTACAGTCTAATATCGACCGGGTACGATTAAGTATTTACCGTACCCGGGGTACATGTAAGTATACTTAAGATACCCGGGGCACATGTAAATAGTACCCGAGCCGACAATGATCAATCAAGCATAATTGACACTCGATTGGCCAATTTAGACTGTACCCGTGTATTATTCCCGCCCAAAATTTGATGTTGTAAAACGCGCTACGGATTCGAAACAAAATTCTCTTTAAAAAACTCCTAAACATGCTTTTAAGGAAGAAGTGTCGATAATATAGAGGCTATTTTACAGAATATTGACATAAATATGAATATAATTAATTTAAAAAAAATATAGCAGACAACGACCAATTAAGGCTCGATTGGTCATTGTCGGCTCGGGTACTACTTACATGTACCCCGGGTACTCTTAAGTATACTTACATGTACCCCGGGTACGTTAAATATACTAAAACGTACTCGGGAAATATGACGTTAAATCGGTCGTTGTCGGTTATTTTTTTTTATATTAAATTATATTCACATTTATGTCAATTTTCTGTAAAGTGGCCTCTATATTATCGAAACTCATACTCAAAAAGCATGTTGATGCAGTTTTTATTTAAAGAGAAGTTTGTTTAAGATAATCGGTAGCGCGTTTTACGACATCGGATTTTTTGCGGGAATACAACTCGGGTACAGTCTAATATTAACCAGGTACGTTTAAGTATATATACCTCACCCGGGGTATATGTAAGTATACTTAAGAGTACCCGGAGTACATGTAAGTAGTACCCGAGCCGACAATGACCAATCGAGCTCAATTAAGCGTAAGAATTCCCGGGCACGTGTTATTTTATTTACCGTACCCGGGGTACATTTAAGTAGTACCAGAGCCGACAATTACCAATCGAGCATAAGTGACACAAATCATAAAATGTATTATAATTGCAAAGACGGACCTTGATGAAATATTTCCGTCGTACTACGTAGATAAAAAATGTCTATAAATAAACTACATATGTACTAGGTAACTACAATTACAACTGTTGCTTCTGCTAGTACTGCTTGTATTACTCATATTAATAACTATTAGGAAAATTAAATAAAGAATGCTTCTACAACAACAATCAGTACAACTTTAATACTACTATTATTGCGTTTAACGCTTTTGCTGCTATTGCTACTTCTACTACATCTACAACTACTACTTATCAAATCACGAACAGGTGCAGTACCTAATACAGACTCAACTCGACGTTCCTGTACGAAGTATCCAGTTCGATCCCCTCGATATCCGGTCGGCGCGACACGGGGTCAACTCCCGCTGGGTCGTCGAATTTTGTACTATAGCGGATATGGCAAAAGCTATACAGCCGGGACTTCAAGTGGGCACGGACCGGCTGGTGTTCTACCCGCATGATGACGTCACTACACGCGAAATCGCTGCCTATAGAAACTACATGGAGGTTGTTAACGCTCATGCAGTGATAGCGGCGTCTGCTGATAACGCAGTGCGCGGGAAACTTAAAAACGCAGTTTCCAGCCGTCGACGTCACTCACGACCTTAAAGATACTATGAAGATATGAGCTAATTGGAATTGACTTTGAAATCATGTCATTATGCTAATTTGTGTCGTTTGGTATATGTACCGTAGCACGTACCAATAATGACGCGATTTTTTGAGTCAGGTTAAGATTCAAGAGGGATAATTTCATTACCGTCATTTTAATTCAACCATCCACATACATTAAGGTACATATACGCTTCCTTTTTTTAGTTTCAGTTTTTGTTTGTTTTAAATACTGTGAATATAATACATGTATTGATAATAATAACTTCTAACTTATTGATTCATTTTCCACTTAAAACACAAAATTATATCATGTATATATGAAACAGATTTAGAACAAATATAAATAACTTTCATTTCCAGATATTTTAGTTTAAGGCCCTTTCTTATCAAATAACGTCAGACAAATGTTGTGGTCGGACGTACCAACTGACACAGACAGACATGATGATGGACAGAGGGTTAGGCTACAGCCACAAATATCAGAATACATTCCTGAACACAAAGTCGTGTGGTTTCGGATCCATACTAACAAAACAATTTATGTGATTTTGTTACATTATATACAATACACAAATATGACAGGACACACATAAATGTAATATTAATACTATAAAACAGCATGTTAAGTATGTCTGCAAAACGAGATTTTGGTACAAAATATATATTCATATCTTATTATGTACCATAATATCTTTACCTTTGGTATTCAAACTATAAGCCATACATACCAATTTGTTTACACCCTATAAAAATGACAATATATATCACACCATCTACAAAATATTCTCTCATTGGCTGTTTGACGTCACATGATGAACCCATATATTCTATATGGTGTCAGTAGACTATATGGGGCAGTGGAAATATAATAATACTGGTTATATGTTACCATAATTGTTAATTTGATGAGTTGGAAAGTAGTTGGGGTGATATAATTGTTACAGGGTTAGTTACTGGCCCGATACGGGATAAACGGTTCCGTGGAAAACCTTCGGTCTCGCCCCGAAATGGTTTCCACAGATCCGTATATCCCGTATCAGGTCCGTAACTAACCCTGTAACTACGCCCCGATATGGTTTTCCACAGACCCGTATATCCTGTATCGGGTCAGTACCTAGCCCTTTAACTACGCCCCGATATGGTTTTCCACAGAACCGTATATCCCGTATCAGGTCAGTAACCAACACTGTAACTACGCCCCTATATGGTTTTCCACAGACTTGTATATGTCGTATCAGGTCAGTAACCAACCCTGTAACTACGCCCCTATATGGTTTTCCACAGACTTGTATATCCCGTATCAGGTCAGTAACCAACCCTGTAACTACGCCCCGATATGGTTTTCCACAGAACTGTTTATCCCGTATCAGGTCAGTAACCAACCCTGTAACTACGCCCCGATATGGTTTTCCACAGAGCTGCATATCCCATATCAGTTCAGTAACCAACCCTTTAACTACGCCCCGATATGGTTTTCCACAGAACCGTTTATCCCGTATCAGGTGTGTAACTATATAACCCTGTAACTACGCCCCGATATGGATTTCCACAGAACCGCATATCCCGTATCAGGTCAGTAACTAACCCTGTAACTACGCCCCGATATGGTTTTCCACAGAACCGTATATCCCGTATCAGGTCAGTAACCAACACTGTAACTACGCCCCTATATGGTTTTCCACAGACTTGTATATGTCGTATCAGGTCAGTAACCAACCCTGTAACTACGCCCCTATATGGTTTTCCACAGACTTGTATATCCCGTATCAGGTCAGTAACCAACCCTGTAACTACGCCCCGATATGGTTTTCCACAGAACTGTTTATCCCGTATCAGGTCAGTAACCAACCCTGTAACTACGCCCCGATATGGTTTTCCACAGAGCTGCATATCCCATATCAGTTCAGTAACCAACCCTTTAACTACGCCCCGATATGGTTTTCCACAGAACCGTTTATCCCGTATCAGGTGTGTAACTATATAACCCTGTAACTACGCCCCGATATGGATTTCCACAGAACCGCATATCCCGTATCAGGTCAGTAACTAACCCTGTAACTACGCACCGATATGGTTTTCCACAGAACCGTATATCCCGTTTTAGGTGTGTAACTAACCCTGTAACTACGCCCGATATGGTTTTCCACAGAACCGTATATCCCGTAGCGGGTCCGTAACTAACCCTGTAACTACGCCCCGATATGGTTTCCACAGAACCGTATATCCCGAATCGGGTGTGTAACCTACCCTGTAACTACGCCCTGACATGGTTTTCCACATACCCGTATATCCCGTATCGGGTCAGTACCTAACCCTGTAACTACGCCCCGATAGGGTTTTCTACAGAACCGTATATCCCGTATCAGGTGTGTACCTAACCCTGTTACTACGCCCCAATATCGTTTTCCACAGAACCGTATATCCCGTATCAGGTGTGTACCTAACCCTGTTACTACGCCCCTATATGGTTTTCCACAGAACCGTATATCCCGTATCAGGTGTGTACCTAACCCTGTAACTACGCCCCGATATGGTTTTCCACAGAACCGTATATCCCGTATCAGGTGTGTACCTAACCCTGTAACTACGCCCCGATATGGTTTTCCACAGAACCGTATATCCCGTATCAGGTGTGTACCTAACCCTGTAACTACGCCCCGATATGGTTTTCCGCAGAACCGTATATCCCGTATCGGGTGTGTAACTAACCCTGTAACTACGCCCCGATATGGTTTTTCACAGAACCGTATATCCCGTATCGGATGTGTACCTAACCCTGTAACTACGCCCCGATATTGTTTTCCACAGAACCGTATATCCCGTGTCAGGTGTGTAACTAACCCTGTAACTACGCCCCGATATTGTTTTCCACAGAACCGTATATCCCGTATCAGGTGTGTACCTAACCCTGTAACTACGCCCCGATATGGTTTTCCACAGAACCGTATATCCCGTATCGGATGTGTACCTAACCCTGTAACTTCGCCCCGATATGGTTTTCCACAGAACCGTATATCCCGTATCAGGTGTGTAACTAACCCTGTAACTACGCCCCGATATGGTTTTCCACAGAACCGTATATCCCGTATCAGGTGTGTACCTAACCCTGTAACTACGCCCCGATATGGTTTTCCACAGAACCGTATATCCCGTATCGGATGTGTACCTAACCCTGTAACTACGCCCCGATATGGTTTTCCACAGAACCGTATATCCCGTATCAGGTGTGTACCTAACCCTGTAACTATTAATACACACTCTGGGAAAACTTGTGGTCTTAATGCATGTGACAAGTGGTTTCCCAGTCAGGATACTTTCCGCGTCAATTGTATCAAAATTAAGACTAAAAATGTTGCCCCTGATTAGCCTGTACAGACTACACAGGCTAATCTGGCACTTCACTTTACGCATATGCATCAAGCCCAGTTTTTCCCAGAGCCAGGCGCAAATAAACAATTCAAACTTATCCCTCAACATTGTTTCATTTATAAAATCGTACATTAAAACAAACACAAATAATTACAATCACACTGATAAGAAAAGAACACTAGCTGTGATTATTTGATAAAGTAAAACTCTTTGGTTGCTCACTTGTAAAGATTCCCACATAAAAAGCAATAGATAAAAAAAAACACTTGTTGGAAATGGTGAGTTATGCAATTCATTATGAATATAAGTTACCCCATATATTTTACCGCAATGAAGAAAGTGGGCATAATACACATATTGATACAGGAAAGATTATTTATTTACCTAATTTAAGAAGAGGTAAATTGCTGAATATGTGTTTTATCAATTAAATTAAAATCGCACATTAAGCAAAAATCTAAAGAAAACTTTTTGGATGAAAATAATACTTATACTTGTTTCAAACAGGGCTAGAATAATTTGTATTTTGTAAAAACTACTGAATTGCGGCAAGGTTTAGCATTTGATAATATCTACTATTATCATTCCAAAAAATAATTGCCAAAAGGACGAACAATATACGTGGGTTTCAATTCCTCAAAATGCTCTATACAATATTGATTTTTGGCAATATTTTGGGTTAAATGACATGATGAGAAATAACAACCATAGCAAACCAACTATTTTCTTTACATATCTTACTAGCGTGATTAGTAAATAGCAGAAGCATTAACATGTCATCAACTGTTTAGGTATAAATATATTAATCTTGCTCTGGAAGAAAAGGCGTAATAATGGGTGTGTAAAGCGTCGTGCCATATGAGCCTACGCAGTACGCACAGGCTATTTAGGGACGAAACTTTCCCTAAGACAGGATTTTGCTAAGAGGCTTCCTTAAAAAAAAAATTGACATATATTACGGAATAACTGACACTGCCTTCAAATTCATGTAAGATTCATGTTAATATGTACAAGCTATTGCAATAAATGGAATGTTAATGAACCATATTGGCAAGTCTCTAGCCGCTCGCACAGGTGTTGGGGGCATTGCCTATTCATTAAAACACTATCAATCACTTTGACAACATGAACAAACAAAAATATGATATATACGATCATATATAATATATCACAATTTCTTTTTGTCATGGTCATAAAAATGTTATTTTATGACATATTGAGAGTGTTTTAATGACTCGGTTACGCGCCAAACACCTGCGGTGGCTTGGTATGGTGAACAAAATACAAAACAAAACAATGATCAGTCAACAAATAATATCCTTAATAAGGGCAAGAAATCACCATCCAGCTTGAGACTTAAGCAGGGCTCTGGGATAATTTGGCTAAATGCAAAAGCATTTAAGTGTCGGCCCAAATAAGCGTGTGCACTTTGCACAGTCTTAACAGGGATGACATTTTCCGCTTTCATGATTTTTTTTGTTTAAACAAAAAATATAATCCGTGCAGAAAGCATCTTTCCTGAATAACCTGTGCCGTCTTGTAGCGACACTAAACACACAATGCGTTAAGCCTGTGCAGTCCTGGAACGACACTAAACACACCATGCGTTAAGCCTGTGCAGTCCTGAGACGACACTAGACACACCATGCATTAAGCCTGTGCAGTCCTGGGACGACAATAAACACACCATGCATTAAGCCTGTGCAGTCCTGGGACGACACTAAACACACCATGCATTAAGCCTGTGCAGTCCTGTGACGACACTAAACACACCATGCGTTAAGCCAGTGCAGTCCTGGGACGACACTAATCACACCATGCGTTAAGCCTGTGTAGTCCTGTGACAACACTAAACACACCATGCGTTAAGCCTGTGCAGTCCCGGGACGACACTAAACACACCATTCGTTAAGCCTGTGCAGTCCTGGGACGACACTAAACACACCATGCATTAAGCCAGTGCAGTCCTGGGACGACACTAAACACACCATGCGTTAAGCCAGTGCAGTCCTTGGACGACACTAAACAATGCAATAAGCCTGTGCAGTCCTGTGACGACACTAAACACACCATGCGTTAAGCCTGTGCAGTCCTGAAACGACACTAAGCACACCATGCGTTAAGCCTGTGCAGTCCTGAGACGACACTAAACACACCATGCATTAAGCCAGCGCAGTTCTGGGACGACACTAAACACACCATGCATTAAGCCTGTGCAGTCTAGGGACGACACTAAACACACCATGCGTTAAGCCTGTGCAGTCCTGTGACGACACTAAACACACCATGCGTTAAGCCAGTGCAGTCCTGAGACGACACTAAACACACAATGCGTTAAGCCTGTGCAGTCCTGAGACGACACTAAACACACAATGCGTTAAGCCTGTGCAGTCCTGAGACGACACTAAACACACCATGCATTAAGCCAGCGAAGTCTAGGGACGACACTAAACACACCATGCATTAAGCCTGTGCAGTCCTGTGACGACACTAAACATACCATGCATTAAGCCTCAGTGCAGTCCTGGGACGACACTAAACATACCATGCATTAAGCCTCAGTGCAGTCCTGGGACGACACTAAACACACCATGCATTAAGCCTGTGCAGTCCTGTGACGACACTAAACATACCATGCATTAAGCCTCAGTGCAGTTCTGTGACGACACTAAACATACCATGCATTAAGCCTCAGTGCAGTCCTGGGACGACACTAAAAATACCATGCATTAAGCCTGTGCAGTCCTGGGACGACACTAAACACACCATGCGCTAAGCCTGTGCAGTCCTGAGACGACACTAAACACACCATGCGTTAAGCCAGTGCAGTCCTGGGACGACACTAAACACACCATGCGTTAAGCCTGTGCAGTCCTGTGACGACACTAAACACACCATGCGTTAGGCCTGTGCAGTCCTGTGACGACACTAAACACACCATGCGTTAAGCCTGTGCAGTCCTGTGACGACACTAAACACACCATGCATTAAGCCTGTGTAGTCCTGGGACGACACTAAACACACCATGCGTTAAGCCTGTGCAGTCCTGTGACGACACTAAACACACCATGCGTTAAGCCTGTGCAGTCCTGTGACGACACTAAACACACCATGCGTTAAGCCTGTGCAGTCCTGAGACGACACTAAACACACCATGCATTAAGCCAGCGAAGTCTAGGGACGACACTAAACACACCATGCATTAAGCCTGTGCAGTCCTGTGACGACACTAAACATACCATGCATTAAGCCTCAGTGCAGTCCTGGGACGACACTAAACATACCATGCATTAAGCCTCAGTGCAGTCCTGGGACGACACTAAACACACCATGCATTAAGCCTGTGCAGTCCTGTGACGACACTAAACATACCATGCATTAAGCCTCAGTGCAGTTCTGTGACGACACTAAACATACCATGCATTAAGCCTCAGTGCAGTCCTGGGACGACACTAAACATACCATGCATTAAGCCTGTGCAGTCCTGGGACGACACTAAACACACCATGCGCTAAGCCTGTGCAGTCCTGTGACGACACTAAACACACCATGCATTAAGCCTGTGTAGTCCTGGGACGACACTAAACACACCATGCGTTAAGCCTGTGCAGTCCTGTGACGACACTAAACACACCATGCGTTAAGCCTGTGCAGTCCTGTGACGACACTAAACACACCATGCGTTAAGCCTGTGCAGTCCTGAGACGACACTAAACACACCATGCATTAAGCCAGCGAAGTCTAGGGACGACACTAAACACACCATGCATTAAGCCTGTGCAGTCCTGTGACGACACTAAACATACCATGCATTAAGCCTCAGTGCAGTCCTGGGACGACACTAAACATACCATGCATTAAGCCTCAGTGCAGTCCTGGGACGACACTAAACACACCATGCATTAAGCCTGTGCAGTCCTGTGACGACACTAAACATACCATGCATTAAGCCTCAGTGCAGTTCTGTGACGACACTAAACATACCATGCATTAAGCCTCAGTGCAGTCCTGGGACGACACTAAACATACCATGCATTAAGCCTGTGCAGTCCTGGGACGACACTAAACACACCATGCGCTAAGCCTGTGCAGTCCTGAGACGACACTAAACACACCATGCATTAAGCCAGTGCAGTCCTGGGACGACACTAAACACACCATGCGTTAAGCCTGTGCAGTCCTGTGACGACACTAAACACACCATGCGTTAAGCCTGTGCAGTCCTGTGACGACACTAAACACACCATGCATTAAGCCTGTGTAGTCCTGGGACGACACTAAACACACCATGCATTAAGCCTGTGCAGTCCAGGGACGACACTAAACACACCATGCATTAAGCCAGTGCAGTCCTGTGACGACACTAAACACACCATGCGTTAAGCCAGTGCAGTCCTGGGACGACACTAATCACACCATGCGTTAAGCCTGTGCAGTCCTGTGACGACACTAAACACACCATGCATTAAGCCTGTGCAGTCCTGTGACGACACTAAACACACCATGCGTTAAGCCAGTGCAGTCCTGTGACGACACTAAACACACCATGCATTAAGCCTGTGCAGTCCTGGGACGACACTAAACACACCATGCGTTAAGCCTGTGCAGTCCTGTGACGACACAAAACACACCATGCATTAAGCCTGTGCAGTCCTGCGACGACACTAAACACACCATGCGTTAAGCCAGTGCAGTCCTGTGACGACACTAAACATACCATGCATTAAGCCTGTGCAGTCCTGTGACGACACTAAACACACCATGCATTAAGCCTGTGCAGTCCTGTGACGACACTAAACACACCATGCGTTAAGCCTGTGCAGTCCTGTGACGACACTAAACACACCATGCATTAAGCCTGTGTAGTCCTGGGACGACACTAAACACACCATGCATTAAGCCTGTGCAGTCCAGGGACGACACTAAACACACCATGCATTAAGCCAGTGCAGTCCTGTGACGACACTAAACACACCATGCATTAAGCCTGTGCAGTCCAGGGACGACACTAAACACACCATGCATTAAGCCAGTGCAGTCCTGTGACGACACTAAACACACCATGCATTAAGCCTGTGCAGTCCAGGGACGACACTAAACACACCATGCATTAAGCCAGTGCAGTCCTGTGACGACACTAAACACACCATGCATTAAGCCTGTGTAGTCCTGGGACGACACTAAACACACCATGCATTAAGCCTGTGCAGTCTAGGGACGACACTAAACACACAATGCGTTAAGCCTGTGCAGTCCTGGGACGACACTAATCACACCATGCATTAAGCCTGTGCAGTCCTGTGACGACACTAAACACACCATGCGTTAAGCCAGTGCAGTCCTGGGACGACACTAATCACACCATGCGTTAAGCCTGTGCAGTCCTGAGACGACACTAAACACACCATGCATTAAGCCTGTGCAGTCCTGTGACGACACTAAACACACCATGCATTAAGCCAGTGCAGTCTAGGGACGACACTAAACACACCATGCATTAAGCCTGTGCAGTCCTGTGACGACACTAAACACACCATGCATTAAGCCAGTGCAGTCTAGGGACGACACTAAACACACAATGCATTAAGCCTGTGCAGTCCTGGGACGACACTAAACACACCATGCGTTAAGCCTGTGCAGTCCTGTGACGACACTTAACACACCATGCATTAAGCCTGTGTAGTCCTGGGACGACACTAAACACACCATGCGTTAAGCCTGTGCAGTCCTGGGACGACACTAAACACACCATGCGTTAAGCCTGTGTAGTCCTGGGACGACACTAAACACACAATGCATTAAGCCTGTGCAGTCCTGGGACGACACTAAACACACCATGCGTTAAGCCTGTGCAGTCCTGAGACGACACTAAACACACCATGCCTTAAGCCTGTGTAGTCCTGGGACGACACTAAACACACCATGCGTTAAGCCTGTGCAGTCTAGGGACGACACTAAACACACAATGCGTTAAGCCTGTGCAGTCCTGTGACGACACTAAACACACCATGCGTTAAGCCTGTGTAGTCCTGTGACGACACTAAACACACCATGCATTAAGCCTGTGCAGTCTTGGGACGACACTAAACACACAATGCGTTAAGCCTGTGCAGTCCTGGGACGACACTAAACACACCATGCATTAAGCCTGTGCAGTCTAGGGACGACACTTAACACACAATGCGTTAAGCCTGTGCAGTCCTGGGACGACACTAAACACATCATGCGTTAGGCCAGTGCAGTCCTTGGACGACACTAAACAATGCATTAAGTCCGGTTTTCCCAGAACTATGCTCAATTTAATCGATTTTTTGACACACTAGCCTTCCTTGCAAATACCCTCAATTATGTATCCTTCCTTGCAAATACCCTCAACTAAGTAGCGTTCCTTGCATTTACCCTCTACTAAGTAGCCTTCCTTGCATCTACCCTCAACTAAGTAGCCTTCCTTGCATCTACCCTCTACTAAGTAGCCTTCCTTGCATCTACCCTCTACTAAGTAGCCTTCCTTGCAACTACCCTCAACTAAGTAGTCTTCCTTGCAACTACCCTGTTCTAAGTAGCCTTCCTTGCATCTAACCTCTACTAAGTAGCCTTCCTTGCAAATACCCTCAACTAAGTAGCCTTCTTTGCAAATACCCTCAACTAAGTAGCCTTCCTTGCAAATACCCTCAACTAAGTAGCCATCCTTGCAAATACCCTCAACTAAGTAGCCTTCCGGTTACAATATACTAAATACTCGTTTCATGTAGGGCTGTACTCTCTAAAAAAATATCATAGTTGACTCGAAGGCATGTTTTACATCTTAAACTATTGTTCGGGCTTTATCTTTCGGAGATAATGGTAGGGCATAAATAGGTGTTCACGACCGAATCCCTGAAATATGATAAACTTGGAGACTTTAGTAAAGCCTTGCACTGAAAAGGTTACATTCCACTAAGAAACGGCCGAAAAAAAATTTGCAAAAACAGTCGATTTTGATTAGCGTCAAGTTCTTTTTTGGTTTGAACATGACATATCTTTTTTATTGCATAAATCGATTCCGCTTAGAATGGCCTTTAAGAACAGGTGTGGTTATGGGGGTCCCTATGTGCAAAATGTTGCATTTATTTTCGCTCGAAGTTGTCGCTTTTACATTGAATTATATAGGGAAACTATTTAGTATATTGTGACCTAAACGCAAACCTGGCTTAGTCACAAAGGAGCTGTATTTACAGAAAATCATCCATTTTGGGGTTGGATATTACGCGTTTTGGCAAATGTCACGGAATAAATGCGTTTGTTTCATGAATTTAAGGAGCATTGTGAGTTTTTTTAGAAAAAAAAATTCGTTTGCAGAGGAAAATAAGAAAAGAAACGTACAAAAACTCGTCTTGAGCATCTCAAATCGCAACAATTTGTGCTGAAAGAACTCATGAACACGTTTAAATAGTTGATTACTTCTTTTTCTACATCGCTTGTAACAATATTTCAGTATTTTGACCGATTGTTATTATTTAGGGTAATCGTTTTACTCCTGAACGCCCGTTATAAATCAAAGCTCCGACCGCGAAAGCCAGATGGCTTATCAGGCGTTATAATAAAATTCATTTTCAAGCATTTCTACGTGAAAGATCGGTCTGAAATTTGGCATGTACATAGAAAATAGGTTTATAAGTATCGAGAGGTGCTTATTTTACGCGATGTTAACAGTAAATGTTGTCTTATAGGTTACAATATACTAAATACTCGTTTCATGTAGGGCTGTACTCTCTAAAAAAATATCATAGTTGACTCGAAGGCATGTTTTACATCTTAAACTATTGTTCGGGTTTTATCTTTCGGAGATAATGGTAGGGCATAAATAGGTGTTCACGACCGAATCCCTGAAATATGATTAACTTGGAGACTTTAGTAAAGCCTTGCACTGAAAAAGGTTACATTCCACTAAGAAACGGCCGAAAAAAATTTGCAAAAACAGTCGATTTTGATTAGCGTCAAGTTCTTTTTTGGTTTGAACATGACATATTTTTTTTATTGCATAAAACGATTCCGCTTAGAATGGCCTTTAAGAACAGGTGTGGTTATGGGGGTCTCTATGTGCAAAATGTTGCATTTATTTTCGCTCAAAGTTGTCGCTTTTACATTGAATTATATAGGGAAACTATTTAGTATATTTTGGCCTTCCTTGCAAATACCCTCAACTAAGTAGCCTTCCTTGCAAAACCCCTCAACTAAGTAGCCTTCCTTGCAAATACCCTCAACTAAGTAGCCTTCCTTGCAAATACCCTCAACTAAGTAGCCTTCCTTACAAATACCCTCAACTAAGTAACCTTCCTTGCAAATACCCTCAACTAAGTAGCCTTCCTTGCAAATACCCTCAACTAAGTATCATTCCTTGCAAATACCCTCAACTAAGTATCCTTCCTTGCAAATACCCTCAACTAAGTAGCCTTCCTTGCAACTACCCTCTACTAAGTATCCTTCCTTGCATCTACCCTCTACTAAGTAGCCTTCCTTGCAAATACCCTCAACTAAGTATCCTTCCTTGCAAATACCCTCAACTAAGTATCCTTCCTTGCAAATACCCTCAACTAAGTATCCTTCCTTGCAAATACCCTCAACTTAGTAGCCTTCCTTGCAACTACCCTCAACTAAGTATCCTTCATTGCAACTACCCTCAACTAAGTAGCCTTCCTTGCAACTACCCTCAACTAAGTAGCCTTCCTTGCAAATACCCTCAACTTAGTAGCCTTCCTTGCAACTACCCTCAACTAAGTATCCTTCATTGCAACTACCCTCAACTAAGTAGCCTTCCCTGCAACTGCCCTCAACTAAGTAGCGGCTCATCTGTATACGTGTATGTTATTCACATAATTAGTTTGTTCATATACCGGCATCTAATATTATTTTATTTAACCTATATATGTTGTTGTATAAAAGTTTTTGTCAAGTTTCTATTTTTCAAGAACACTCATTTTTAAATGTGTATCTTTTAATATTCAAGATTATGGTATTGCTTAGGACGATCATTGAACTTATTCCTTAAGATGGTCATCACACTGCTCATGATTCTGAACTAATAGGATTTACACAATAATAATATGTCCTTTAAAGATTGCTCAGAAGACGTATATTGAAGTGACGTAACAATACTTTTATCGTCTGTGTTCTTCGGAAAGAGAGTAAGCCATATTGGGAATTCTTTTCGAAGACGGAAATATTTAAGCTCAGTACACACTGCTAAATACGATTATGCTATATACAAACTGACCACAAGTGCTATACTTTAGGAAAACCCTGTACAAGAAATATTGGTGTAAAAATATTAGAGTGCAAACATTATGTAACTTTTCAGGATCTAAAAAGCGTATCACAATGTCAAGTTCTTCCGTTTTACGGAGGATCTCTTATCTGGATCGGAATCATTCGTTTTGCTTAATGTGTACATAAATCTGCAACTGCCGTCATCAAATTCCGAAATTCAGCTGCGTTTAAAATACGGGAGGCGGAAAACTACAACGGGCGAGGCATGGTCAGGGGTGATAACCCCAAAAAAGGGTTAGGGTAAGGGTTACGGTTAGGGGTCGGGTTAGGGTTAGGGTTGGGTTTAGGCTAACCCAAACCCTAACCAGACCCCTAACACTAACCCAAACCCTAACCCTAACCCTCTAACCCCCCTTGCGCAATACCATACCATGCCTCGCCCGTTGTAGTTTTCCGCCCCCCTTAAAATACAACCGAGCATTTCGTTTCTTATTAAATCAACGTTATACGACAAAATATAACGTTGAAATGATGTAGTTTGTTTAGCGTTGAAATGTTGGTTATTACTATTAGGATCATGTATTTATGGTTAAACTTTATTTTAAGAAGTATTCTTTGATTTTAGCATGTTTGTATCTTTCATTACATAATGATTATTACAAGAAATACGTCATGCTTTCAAAGCCTCCCAAAGCCATTCTTGCATTCGCTGTAAATGTTCGGATATTGTCGCGGGAAATTTAAATTGGTATATCGGCCCACAAAACATAAAAACGAGCATTTTGTTTCTCGTTAAATCAATTTTACCAGACCAAATCTAGCATTGAAGTTTTGCTAGTGTTACAAGGAACACGGATTGTGTTATGTTTAACTTTAAATTCGTTGATTTCCAGCATTTACGGATCTTTATGGAAAATTAAAGACGATTTACCGTTGATCATCATTAACGCGGGTTATTAATTGATTATTGCCCATGTGCATGTTATAATCTGCAATTAATACTTAGGTGACATGTTGCGTGTATATTACAAAATGGAGCCTCGTTCTGGAAAAAAGGCCGTTATGCATGTTCGTTAATTGCCGTCCCAAATTAGACTGTGCAGTTCGCACAGGCTTATCAGGGACGACACTTTGCGCTAACACAAACTTGTCTTTTATAAAAGACTGCCTTTAAATGCAAAATTGCATAAAAGCATTAAGTGGCGTCTCTGATAAGTCTGTGTAGACTACACAGGCTAATTCGATACGAAACTTTAAGCATATGCATTAAGCCCAGTTTTCCCAGGTCGTAGCTCAATGTTTCAACAAGGTTCCTGTCTCAACTGACTGTGACCAGGTGTCGACTAGTTACATAGTGTTCCACCGATTGTAGTCAACGGATTTTCTCACAGAACATATAACTATGCCTTCTGTTTATATGTCATATTCAGTATTTTCGCGTAAGGTGTATCATTAAGTCACAGTTCAAATAATAGACATGCACAGGAAGTATTTATTTAAGCCTCGGTCTGGGAAAACTGGGCTTAATGCTTGTTCGTATGCAATGGCTAATCTGGGACGACATTTTCCGCCTAACCTGGATTTTCGCTAAGAATGGACTTCCTTGAAACGACAATAAGATATGCCTGTATGCACTGAACAGGCTAAACCGGGACGAAACTGTACGCACATGCATGAAACCCAGTTGTCCGAGAAAGAGGACAATTTCATGTTTGAATGTTGGGAAAGTGTACACAAATAACCATTGCAACAGGAGTATGAACTTGTAAATCCACGGATATATCTTTATGCATCTAATAAACTAAATAAAAAACATAAAAAAACACATTATTACAGTCAGTTTACGTGTTCATTAATAATGTCTACACTAGCCACACTCAAATAATGTCAATTGATTAGTATGTATATGTTCTAAAACAATAGCACGCAGTTTCATATCTCGTTTGAACAGCTAATATATACCCTGAATTTAAATCATAGTATATACCCGCAGAGATGAATTCATGCATATTGTTGTTCTCAGATACATTCTATTTTACCTCTAACAGAATACATGTTTTTAATTGCAAATATGGGATCATAAGCTGACCGTGTATTAATAGTAACACGGCTCCTTATTCGCTGCGTACGGTGTAATAGGGTTAGTAAAATTCACTCTCATTCACTTTCCTGTATCACAGCGTGCGGGGTAAGTAAAATTGCGTGAAATGAATTTATCTTATCGAGTCAACTGCATTCTCACGCAAAATCTTTAAAACAGGACGAAAGTAAGGTACATATATTTTGAAGGCGTCATTCAAACAGGGTGCAGGATCACGTGACTTTGATGGATTCCCAATTAAAAGTTAATGAATGCAAACACACCGGTGGTGATTTTTTCAAATAACTTTTTAAAATATGTTTTCTTAAGAATTTCGACTAGTGCTTAAAATAAATATTTTTATGCTGCTTATGGCAGTGGGAAAAAAACATAAAAATTACTTAATTTGATAAGCGTGCTCCTGAAAAAAGTCGTTGTGTACTTCACGGTTATGCTGCACGCAACTTGAACTGTTGTTACCGATTTCAAGCGTATTCAAGGACTTATTATTAGACCTTAAGATATCTTTTATGCACGAAATATTTTTACAAATGTATTGCAATAACTTAAGATATTTAAAAAAAATCCTAACGGTGTGTTTGCATTATGTCGAGCCCGTGTGTAACTCCCTGAAAACCCCATTTAATTTGCACCCTGTTTAATGCTACTGACTGCGTGTGAAAAGCTACGGACCGTATATAGAACAAGATATGTGTTTGTAAGAAACACTATGTCCCCTTCTGCGCCGCTTTGAAGCTATATATTTGACCTTTTACATTCAATGATGACCTTAACCTTGACTTTTAACCACTCAAAATGTGCAGCTCCATGAGATACACATGCATGCCAAATATCAAGTTGCTATCTAAAATATTGCAAAAGTTATGGCAAATGTTAAAGTTTGACGCAAACACACAAGCAAACAAAGCAACAAACCAACAGACAGGGCAAAAACAATATGTCCCCCACTATAGTGGTGGGGGACATACAAATACATTGTCAACATGTGATCTTGCTTTGCAAAGAAATAAAGAGTATTATGTAAGGTGAGATAATTTTCCATATAAGCTTCGAGGCTTTTCACGTGCAGTCGGCAATGTTAAAACAGTAAGGTTAATGTTTGTCATGTAAGTGCGTTGTATGCTGGAGAAGTAAAGGTACTCGATTAAATAAATTCATGACACGGCTTCTTATTGACCTCGCACAATGTGATACAGCTTAACATGTTTAATGGGCTAACTAAGAAGCCGTATAACTTATAATCTTGTCTTCAATAAATTATAAATATCTTGAATTAGCGATAACAGTAATTATGTGCATCATTAGAAAGTTATGGAAGACGAAAACATCCTCTCTATATTGTCGAAAAAGTGCCTGGCTAAACCATCGAATAATTCAAGAAGGTATATTTGCTGCATTAAGCTGTTTTACAACAATTAATTGTTAACACATATGCCTGTTCCTTAGTGCAACTTTTTAAATGTTGCGTTAAGCGCATTCTTTTCATTAGTGTATTTTAAGTTTAAGATTCAACAACTACAATGTGCTATCTGTAACTTTCACCCCCTTTATGTAAAATCCCCGCTCCCTCCTCTTAAATAGAATATTGTCTCCGCATCGGGTATCCCACTCGCCCCCTACTCGCCTCTATTCCCAACGCCACTTAATCTAACAGAGAATCATGTCACCGCGTCTCGTTAACTTCGCGCCCAATATTACCCACGCTACCTCCTCTAACACATAATAACGTCACCGCGTCTAGTTTCTTAGTCGCCCACTACTCGCCTCCTACCCCTACCCTGACAAATGATTATGCACACGCGCCTGATGTCCTACTCACCCATACAACCTGGAGCTGAGGGACACAAGCCTCTCCGCGCTATCGTCGCGCTGGTCAAACGCACTACTCATCTACTGTTT
The DNA here is from genome assembly GCF_020536995.1 of Dreissena polymorpha. Lineage (NCBI taxonomy): Eukaryota > Metazoa > Mollusca > Bivalvia > Myida > Dreissenidae > Dreissena > Dreissena polymorpha. Next base: position 26,579,338 of record NC_068355.1, read on the forward strand.
CAAATGATTTCTCACATTGTTCCACTTCGAGCCGTTGCAGCCGGAGCCGGCAGATTGCTGTGCGACTGCGAGGTTTGCTGAGTGTGAATACCGGACTGTCGGTCATATCCGGGAAGAAGCGCCGTTTGCTGCGCGTCCGGGCGTGAGATCCGTTTCGAGTGCTTCCGGAGGGACCACAGACCAATGGTGCTCGTCCGGGAGCGGCGAAAGCGCCACCAGAACCAGAAGCGCCGCTCTTCGGTGTTTACCTGTCATACACAAATGACCTTGTAAAGTTAACGGTCTTTACTTACAACACATGGACCAACATTGATAAAAGAACTCTAGACTTTGTCCCAGCTTAATGGGACTGGTTAACAGATAAATGAGACAGCAAATAAAATGTGGTATATTGAAAAAGATAGCATTCATGCTATTTAAACAAACGAAACAAAGCATATGAATATTTCGTTTTGTTTCTTGATAGGTAAATCAATAGCGTTTGTAACGTTTTTTGTCGATACATTGGAAACCACATGCATAACAAACATATATCAGACATAAAACGTGAAAGTGTAAAGCTTAATTTACTTATTGGTAGGGTTTAAGTTGTGTGCATCCAAACGATAAACGGTGAATGAAATATTTGTATTTAACAATTAATTCATATTATATATCACATTCCAAATGTAATAGTTTTGTTTGTAAAGTCATTGAACAAAGTGTTGTTTTTGTTTCAAACATCTGTGAACAAGCCCACTTAAAACTTAGCAGGTTATTAAGCTACGGTAATAATATTTAAATTATTTTCTGATATAACTTTAAAACCAATTACCTATGATTTTAATTTTAAAGAATAAGACTATGGCTAACATTAAAAGAACGTTTGTAAGAGTGAAATAATAAAATATAGTGATGGCGCTTAATACAATATTAGTAACAACGTGTGTCGAAAGTAAAGGGTAGACGGAATTAGGATACTTATCAGGAATAATGAAAAACGGAAGTGGATACTTAGCTCTTCGTTAAGGAAGCAGAAAACAACGGAAGTGGGATACTTATAATATGTATTTATTATTTATGATTTTTATATAAACGAAGGTATACGCGATAGCATACAACTTCGCACGAGTTCAGTACAACCGTGTTTTTACACTTCAAATCAACACATTGTTCGTGCATATGCGGTACCTGTGCATCAAAGACTTATCATGTATATTGATAAGTCTTTGCTGTGCATATGTACACATTGCATGTATATAACCACGATTAAGACCAACGTTTATACGACTTTCCATTACATATTAACAGTTTGTTTTATTGAACAAGACCGTTGTGTGATAATATAAAAGATCCGTATTAAAAGGGAACAACAAACAATCAGCACCCGATTGTATAAACGCTGGTGAAAGTTACCGCTCGGTAACGTTCAAACCTTGGTAAGTTTGCGGTTATTCAGGTATAGTAACCTTCAAGGTAACTCGATTGTATAAACACGATATACCGCAAAGTAACCTAACCGCGCATAGTAGAATTTAACCACCGGTAACTTTAACCAAAACATTCCCACAATGCATTTTCTAATGACGCAATTTTCGCGCGAAGTGTCACGCTTATAAACAGCGACATGTATTTTTTTCAAATTCATTTACAAATGAATTCACAATAAAATAAAGTGTAAATTTTAACTATGAGTTCATCAAAATGACCAGGGACAAATTGATTGAGATGTCGGGATTTGCATCATTTAGCGGAATCCCTGGTGCTTTCAAACTGCAAGAGAGTGCTTACAAAGACGTCTATTCTTCTAGTTGTTTTAGATGTAACATAAAAATTATACATGGTCGTCGTAACATGCTAGACTATTCTTCTAATTTGGCTTATGTTTACAATAAACTTACTTACTTTCTTGTACAATAAGGGAATTTACCATAGACAAATAAAACATTGTTCAATTTTAAATATATCTTTGTATGCAGAAATCTGCAAATGCAACCGAGTTCACCAACGGCTCTTATTTGTGTCGTGTTCTGAGAAAACTGGGCATAATGCATGTGCGTAAAGTGTCGTCCCAGATTAGCTTGTTAAGTTCGCACAGGCTAATCAGGGACGACACTTTCCGCCAAAAATTGATTTTTGCTAAGAAGGGACTTCATTTAAAGAAAAATGTCATAAAAGCGGAAAGTGTCGTCCCTGATAAGCCTGTGCGAACTGCACAGACTAATATGGGACAACACTTTAAGCACATTCATTATGCCCATTTTTCTCATTTTAACAGCAGTAATGTACATAGAGTACATAACGTAGCGTGTGACGAAGAAGAAAGTTTATTGAGTTCTCATTTGAATACATGTATAATCATATGATGGCATAAGGGTCTTTATTTAACTATGCTAAAATAATTATCAAAGACCCTTGATGCAAACTCGTTAATTATTGAATTAAATGGATTATTTATGGATTTTAAAGGATTATTAAAGGTATGATACTAGTTCGAACGTGTTTTGTTTTTGTTTGAACTTTTGTTGTTCCCTGTTCTCGGAGAAATGATTTTAACATAGGCGCCATTGATGCATCGGATCACACACGGCATACCCATAACAGAATATAAGAAACACGTTCTGTGCGTCCTTAAATTCGTCGTCCGAAGTAGGAAATCGTATTGCCCTGTAAATTAAGTCAAATAAAGTGTTAGTCGCTGCAATTTGTTGTTTACTCGTCGAAATTGTGAAGGTCGTCGATGGTTAGCTTTTATAATGTCGCGCGCCGCGGCCATTTTGTGTAAGTTACCTCTCGGTTACTTGTACTTACCCACCTAGGGAAGCAGGGTATGTTTTAACTGGATTTTAACCGATCGGTATAACTAACCAAATTTTATACAAACGCTTACCGACTAGTAAACAACATGTTACCGACTTTTAACCGCCGGTATGTGGTTAACCGCCGGTTTAACTGTTTATACAATCGGGTGCAGTACGTTCGCGCCTTTTACAATTTCACCAGTCGCAGTTATAACAGATGTCATAACATTATGGAAGTAACCGAAGATTCAATACAAAATTTTAAGCAGATCGGTTGCTTGATAAAAACGCTCATCAAATACACGACAAATATCGGTTTACCAATATAAAGAAGTGAAACTCCAGCTGCTGGAGCAGTATTTAATTCTTATTATAAACAATTAGTTGGTCCTTTATCTAATTCAAGTGACCGATTGCCCAAACAGTACAAAACAGTAAAATACAAAACAACATGAACACATATAAGAATAAAGCTGTGGTCACCGCATTGGAACGGTCAATGCAAAGCAGTCAAAACAAACCGTATTACGACCGACTTGGCTACATAGTTATATTTGCACGTTACTATCGTAAAGTAATTAGTGCGAACATTGCACGATCTTAGTTACACATCGTATCAATAAACTTGTATCGAAAGGATATTATATGTTGTATCTTCATAAGATTTACAATATTGAACATTAGGTAGTCTTAAACCGTTAACAACAAATGAATTTTACTGCGGGAATGGTAACAATAGCTCTGCCTTAGCCCAATGTTACAACAGTGTCGTGTTCTGTTTAATGTATTTATTCTTCATTTAACAACTTAAGCTGATGAAACTTCCCAATCAGAATTCATCCAGATGTAATCGTGTATTTCCTGCTTTATGCGATTACCATGGGCCATGTTTGAACAAACATCTTAAACTTAACCTTTAATAATATCTCATACCATTTTTTATCATATGTAATAATTGGCTTTGAGCTGTGCGTTATTTAAGGGGCATTTCCACGTTTTGGAAAAATGACAAAATAAAAAAAGTTTTGCAAATTTTCGTTGTAGTTATGATATTTGTGAGGAAACAGTAATACTGAACATTTACCATGCTCTAAAATATCAATTATATGCATCGTTTGACGATTTAAAAACCTGAAAATTATAAAGCGTTGCAACGCGAACCGATTGAATAATGTGGAGCGTTCTGTTGTTGTGGTAATAATTTGTGACACTACAAGGATTGCTTACCGGTATATAAAGTATAAAATACATCACTCATTGCATGAGCACTGATGGCCGAGTGGTCTAAGCGATAGACTTTTACTCCAGGAGTCAGTGGTTCGAGTCCAGTTGAGGGTTACTTTTTTCATTATTTAATATTATTCGTATTTTTTCCGGAGATTTTAGAAACACTGTTCACAATTATCAATAAAAAGCATTTAATGACAAACACTTCAATACATTCAAAAGACTGTGAAAAGGTCCCTTAAAATATTGTAACATAATTCTCGCTTTATTTTCCGTAGAAAAATACCAACATTTTTTTTTTAAATATAAATACAAAAAATACATTAAAAAGAGATGTACGGACATCTTTGCTGTTATTGTGTAAGCAAATTATATTGGTTTCTAGTATTACCAATAAAGACTCTGCTTTAAAATGTAATTAACTTATGTAAAATAACGAGGCATTAAATTTGCTTCGTATAATGTTTAACAAAAAATATTTGTTTACGTAGTTGTCCTTAATTAAAAGTTGTTTCCGATGCCTTAAAGCGGGTATATACGATTTTTAATATGTGTTTAATTGTAATATATTGATAAAATATGTTACAATAACACAAAATAGGCAAGAAAAATTATACATTAAAGCCGAATGTCATAAAATGCAGCAAAGACAAATTAGCGCCCCGAGCCGATAGTGACGTACATATTTTCCTACAATAACCGAAGCATTCGTCTTTGTATTATAAACCGTTAAACTACGAGGGGTGTTCCAGAAGTTCGTGGATTTTCGCTATATTAGTTTGCTGGTAAAAGTCAATGAAATTTACATATTATACAAACCAATTATCACGGACTTTATATATAAGCTAAAACTGCATGAATTCCATAAAGCGCGTTTGAAACGCGTATGCATAGAGACCTCAGTAACGACATGCGGCGCACGCGTGTATTTTATTTTAAGTATGAGCGTTACGCGAATTTAAATTTGGTTTAAATGTCGTTGATAAACAGAATTTACGCCAAATTTCACGTTACAGCGCCTAAGTCCTCCTTACAGCCCGAATTTGGCCCCTATGGACTTCCGCGTCTTCCCGGAAGTTAAATCACAGTTGCGCGGTATTCGCTTGCAACTTAACAGGAACTTACAGTTGCGGCAAAGCGAATCGTGTCGTCTTTTGACGCTGACTGGTATACAGACACTTTTGACAAGTGGATTTCCCGACACATAAAGTGCATTCGCGTTGGAGGTGATTATGTGGAAAAGATTTGACAGTTGTTAACTTCATAACGTCATTGACGATGAACAGAAACGTTACACGTGCGTCGGTGTGCGCATTGTGCACATGTTTGAATCTCTTATATATATTTATTGTTTTATGTATTTCCATGATATTTGGAGAGTAGATTTGGAAAGGACGAAATATTCTTAACATGCTATTTGTTTGTCCATTTATGTTACCAAATGAAAGTTATAGCGAAAATCAACGAACTTCTGGAACACCCCTCGTAAGTTTAGATGCACATCGTACATGTATGGTATACATGCTGGCGAATTCGGCTGTACAGCCGTTTTCAATTTCAGAATTAAATATCTGGCTTATTTCACATTTTCCGACACATGTTCTTCTTAACTTTTATTTTAATTTATATTGAAATATATATATATAATAAGTTTTTTACACAGTTTATATAAATGCATAAATATTTGACAAAATCGTATATACCCGCTTTAAGTATATTTTTCTCTTCAGAATGTGTTATGCTGTATTATTTTAACAGTTCAATACATATATTATCATTCACACAAGCATTTTTTTTATAACAATGGTTCGTAGAAATGAATGTGAAATAGGATTAGTAAGGAATATGTATTTCTTAAAATTATGAAGAATAATGAAGAGTGACAAAAGTGTTATACAGGACTTACGGGCGAGAGGACAGTTACAATAAAACAAAATGTGCTCCCCAGGTTCAATAGGGGAAAGCTATAAATAAGTGGAAAGCCAATCCTTGAAGATTTTATTAGTAATAACAACAAAGTATCACTAAACAATACTAGTCCACATAAATGGTCATGTACTTTATTGAGTGCATCATCAATATTAGATCAGGAAATACATTATTACCAATATCAACATGTTTAATTATTTACATACAACATTTTGTATAGAAATGGTGGACAAAAACAACAGCATAAGTGTAGTGCGCTTTGTCTAAATACGAAAACCACAATAAAAGTACGAACGATTATATACAAAATTAAGCACAGTAAGCCAGAAAATATAAACACGTACAAATAAATGCAACAAATGACCGGTTACAGTTTAGACACTATTTTAACTTATAATATTAAAATCCTTTTTAACAGTTATTTAACAGATATTTACACAATTCAGACATACGCATAAAAAATCATGAATGAATTTAGAAAGACCCTGATCAATATGAAGTACACAAACGATTGAAAAGTGCCTACGTGTACTTTCCATAGAGATTATTAATGTATTAGTTTGCTTATTCAAAATGCTTATTTGGAGTCGACGAACATATTTAAACATTACATTTCAGCTTGCATTTGATACGGTTTTACGAATATAGCACAATTTTGTATATTGTTACCAAATACTTATATTTGTGTTTGGTAACATTTTTTGTTTAGCTTAACGTACAAATTAACGCATAATGAGTGTTTGTTTCTATGTATCAATTTGATCAACATGTCACACAATTTACATACATCAATGTTCAGCTATTCAACAACAGAACAAACATGTTTCATGCATTCAATAAATGTTAAATATAAACAACCCTAAGTTTAAGGAAATCTGGTCTTAAAACTTTTGCTGAACTTTAACAGTGGGAGATTTACAGAAAATGGCTCCATTGAAGGCACTGCACTGACATCAATTGTGGGAATGTTAACGTAAAAGGTAAAAAACACATTGTTACAAAACTAATAAAATGTCAAACTTTATTATCAGCTATACATCAATACGTTCACGTTTAATATAAGAACAAACATAAGTGTTTATTTCACATACACTTTCAAAGCAGACATCTTTGCTTTTTTTTTGTTTAAGCAAATAATATTGCTCTCAACTTTACCAATAGACAATTGTATTTTTGACAATTGTTAGCATATGACAACACTCTTCCTTAGTTTGTGAATGACTGATTTCAAATAACAATGTACTAAATTTTCTTTAGATAATGTAAAACAAAATTAAACTTATTTCAAAGAGTTGTTCTTAATTAAAAGCAGTTGATATAACAAGGTGTTTAAATTTCATTGAGTACAGTTTTCTCTTCAGAATCTGTTACTGTGCATTATTTTAACAGTTTAATACATATATGAGGATTCACACAATCAATATTTTTATGACTATGGTTTGTACAAATTAATGTAAACAGTGAGTTTATCATATAAAAATTGCAACAATAAATAAATAATGTGCATTTAAAATACTATTGTTTCACAGTTGCTCTGTGTATAAATGTCAAAATATACCTCTACAATGTATGCAGTTATCAAGAGATATTGATTAAGATACTCATTGATTAAAGAGGATACATTTTGGTCGGCTTAATATGCATATACAAATTTAAAGCATTTTAAAGCATTATGTCCGAAAATAAATTTAAACACCTATGAGCATCTAAGTCTATGATCTAACAACACAAATTAACATTTATAACTTTTGCCATTTTTAATAAAACTCTAAAAATTTTTTTTTTTTAATTTTCAGTTTTCCTTTATGTTTTCCCAAAAATGCAAGAGCCATTCTCGACTATTAAACAAACAATATCCATTTAAATCAACAAAGCACTGGTAGTAAATACAGAATCGATACTTTTAGGTACATTACATAAGTGTGCACATAATTTATTTAGATTTCCATGAATGCTATTAAAAAAGATTCTTGTTCGAATACCGACCCGAATGAGCAAATTTACTAGTATTTTTTTTAGAAAGATTGATAAACAGAAAAAGCTGAAGCGTAAAACTTCTAAACCTTTCTTTACACTACTTTTATCTAGCTTATCTATAATAAGGGTAAAAAAACAGAAAACTGAAACAAATGTTTTATAACATGAAAATACTCCAATATTTTTTTAATGTTGTACAAGTTACCAACCTCATTAAACAGCTTTGTCACATTTTGAAAGTCTTTGATAAAAGTGTATTTCCCATTAGTTTACCATTATCAGGATCACAATATGTAGTGATATCATAATATAGACAAAGAGATTGCATATAACGGCCACCGGAAAAACTTTGCGAAACCGAAATTTCGCAAACTTAAGTACCCTTTTTCTTGAAGGTTTGCTTATTTGTGATAAAGTATAAGATAAAAGTCTAACTTGTGATTAATAATTGGTTATTTTTGCTTGTTAAATGCGTTTTCTTCACTATGAACTTTATTTGCAAAGTTGGGGTTCCCATGGGATTTTTGTATATTCCCATGGGATTTTTCATTATCCCATGGGAATTTTGGTTTCTCCCATGGGATTTTTCTCCAGCTTTTTTTATGGGAGAAAAAATCCCATGGGATTTTCAAAAACATAAAATACGTTCGTTTGTGCTTAGTTATCGATTTTAAGCATAGTTAAAGCATTTGTGCTTATTTTCGTTCAATTTACTTTGATAGAAAAAAAATCCCATTTTTGTATGGGAAAAAAAAATCCCATGGGATTTTTTTCTGATTTTTAGAGATTTATTCATGTAACCTTCAGAAACACTACCTTTTAACAAATGATGAGCATTTCTCGCGATTTCAACGCGTTAAATCGTGTTAAAAAAAAAATCCCATGGGATTTTTTTGTCCCATGGGATTTTTTTCCCCATGGGATTTTTTTTCCAATGGGATTTTTTTAAAGGTATAAGTTTCTAAAAGCTATATAATAATAATAATAATAATAATAATAATAATAATAATAATAATAATAATAATAATAATAATCGTGCTCAATATGATGAATTTGTACTTTTAAGCGACTAACATTTTTATTCGAGCCGATCGTCGAGTCCGAATGGTGAGTATAAGAGCAATTTACCAGTACAAATAAATCTCACTTGTGTAGAGAACGCTACCGTACTATAAAATAATCTTGATAATAAGTCATATCATTTCTCGACAGAAAATGAAAACAGTATCCATATTGATGTCAGCACTGTCCCCTGCTATGATAAATATTGACAAAATGAAAAACCTTGACAATAATTCCGTGTCGAATACGCATTAGATTATAGCAATCAAATTCATATAAGCATTGATAAGATAATATGCGAAAATGGGTCTTATGTCAAATACGGCCAGCGTAGCTCCATTCCATAATATCCGGTATTAAGTCACGTCAAGTTTCGTGGTCGAATTATAGCATAATAATCATTTTCACATTACGCGAATCATATGAGTTTCCCTACATATATTGTGTTAAAATTTATGTTACACTAATGTGCGATGATGAAAAGGGGATTTCGGTAATTCTACATTCGCCCGCCTAGTACCGAAATCCCCATATTTACGCCTTAAAGGGTCAATAAGTCATCGGTATGAATGGTTTTTGACTTCACATGAATGTTAAGGTGCAAAAAAATGATATTAATTTTAATTATTAAGCACTCTTGACAGCATTAAGTTGCCTCTCAGTGGGGATTTCGGTAATTCTACACTAGAACTTAAACGCGCGCCGGTACCGAAATCCTGCTGTACAAACCTTCAAGTGTCAACAAAATTATTATAGTGTTTTTTTTTTCATTAGCAACCAGTGACATGTATTATCTCCCATTCGGTTACTTCTTTTGGAAAATAATTAGCGGGGATTTCGGTACTGCTACATTCGTACGCCCAGAGCCGAAATCACCCATGTTTACGCCAATCCCCCATATTACGCCTTAAAGGGTCTATATGTCATTATGTTTGGGTTTTGGCTTTGCATTAATGTTGATTTGTACACAATCATATTAGTGTTAATCATTTAAACACTCTTATCAGAATATTTTTTCCATTATTAAATAGTTTATTAATGTGAAAAATGTGTAAACGAATGTAAAAAAGGTAAAATGTACATTAAAAACATTGGTTTCACAAAAGTATATGTAAATATAACATGACATAGTAATAATAAGTCTTCAGAAAGTATTTTCCAAACAAATCTGATGAAACAAATGATATCGTACTACCTTATTTACAATATGCTATACACTTTTGCAATTTAGTTATCAATGTTTAATCAAAGCATAAATCAGCATATGTTGCCTCTTAGCGGGAATTTCGGTAATTCTTAACAAGCACATAAACCCGCGCCGGTACCGAAATCCCCGCTGTACAAACCTTCAAGTGTAAAAAAATACTGATTTAGGTTTAAATAAAGGGAACAATAGTATTTTTGGCCACCAAAAAGCACTTCCGCGTCAACAAAACGATTGAAATTATGTCAGAAACCCAGCTTTTCATTGTATATATTGCAATACACCATCGGCCGCCGAGAGCGGAATACTGCGCTTGGCCGCTAAACAATGTGGATTGCATCAAATTAAATGTCAATTTTCGATTTTATTACAAAAATAAACACTGCCTTTTTATAAATATGTCAAGCACGTACACTTAACAAAAAAATCGATATATCTTTATGTAATGTAGAAAAGTAAAGCGCTTTATATATAAAAATGTTTTATAATGTCTCTCTGGTTGAGAAAAAAAACTTAACAAAACCATGTAGAACATATAATATGTTTTCATAATTAAAAATAAATATTTAATGATGCACGTGATGTTTTATAATTGATATAAGTTCACGTGTCATTGAACGAGTTAAGGGAGAGATGCGAATTAAATTACACATAATTAAAAACTGATACTATACTGTCAGCTTGATTTATAAATTGTGTTCCATCGCGCCAATATATTCATTGTTCCATGAAATTGTGTATAAAAGCAAAACGATTGAAATTATGTCAGAAATCCTGCTTTTTACATGAAATGATCTTTAACACTTTATTTATTCCAATCAGGTAAATAACAAATATAATAATAGGGGAAGTCTATACTGTGTATTAGAAACTTGTTGTGGTGATCCCTATCTTATCCGCTCAATACACATCCACCTGGCTACTGTACAGAAAAAATAGATTTACTTCCAAAATAACTGATTTCATTAATTGCTAACTTGTTATCTACATTTTAAATTAACAACGATAATGGATCAACATCACCGTTGCACAATTATTAAGTTCACAGTAATCTGTACTTTAAATAGATAGCCTAATTAAAGACGGTGCTAATAAAGAACAAAGCGTGAATGTGGATATTAAGAAATTTGATCCTTTTTTGCATGACACTGGCAGTATATCATTTTATCTTATATAAATAAGCCACATTTAAGACATGGATAAAATTAAAATAAGACACATTTGCATCTTTCATTTCTTGAAAAAGAAATAAGCACGCAGTCACATATAAATAAGATACATTGAAGACACAGAAAAAAATAAATAAGACACATTTGCATCTTTCACTAAATTTTCTTAAAAAAACATGTAAAACTGAAGAAAAACATTTATTACTGACACATTATTCTAAAAGTCGACTGACAACTTAAGTTCAAAGAGGGATTTACAATTAAATAAGATCCATTTTCGCATGAAGCTGGTTGTAGAGCAAGCAATACATTTCTTACTGACACATTATTCTAAAAGTCGACAGGCAACATAAATTCAAAGAGGGAACCACAATTAAATAAGATCAATTTTCGCATGATACTGGTTGTATAGCAAGTAGTCACATATTAATTACAGCTTGCATTAGTTGCAATAATTTTGTTAAGTGCGCGTGCTTCTGAACGTTGCATTAAGCGAGAGTGTTGTCATTTTGTTAGTTTTATATTTTGGTATTATGTATGATTATTGCTTGTTTTGAATTTGAAATAAACGCTTTCTGGCAAATAAGCATCGTCTTAATTTTAATACAAATAATGAACATTTGACATACAAAATGTCCAATAACATACCGGCAATAACATTATATATATGTTAATTTCTTTGCATGTTTATACCGAAATTATAGCCGACATCGGCAGTTAGGGAAATTTTGTGACACACTTTAACACATCAAAAATGCATGATAGTTCTTTTTTCATATGATATTCCCCTGGTTGCTTATCGGTGTATTGGTGCAGTTGATAACCCCGCCGGGACTACAGTAGGGTGCTAATACACACGTGTATCGTGTTCAATACAATCGTCTTAATTTTAATACAAATAATGAACATTTGACATACAAAATGTCCAATAACATATCGGCATTAACATTATATATATGTTAATTTCTTTGCATGTTTATACCGAAATTATAGCCGACATCGGCAGTTAGGGAAATTTTGTGACACACTTTAACAAATCAAACATGCATGATAGTTCTTTTTTCATATGATATTCCCCTGGTTGCTTACCGGTGTATTGGTGCAGTTGATAACCCCGCCGGGACTACAGTAGGGTGCTAATACACACGTGTATCGTGTTCAATACCCGATCCATGCTACAATGTGTAAGAACGGGAATTTCGGTAATTCTACCTTTTTTAGCTTGCGCACCTCTAATGGGCACATATCCAAATATAATTTAATTAATTATTTTCCTAATCAGCATCATTTCACTAAACTACATGCAAATTTGTAGGTAGGCTTTCCATGCTTAAAAAAAATAAACCGATTTTTTCAAAACCACCCTCACGCTCGGCTTTTGTCCAGTTTATTTTCACCCCTGGGGTATATAAAAGTTCCATAATTCATTCAAATTTCCAAATATGGGCATGCAGTTGGTGTGTACAGATGCAGTAAAGGTGTTTAAAGTTTAAACAAGATGAAATAAGTATTCTTTTACAGACATTTATTGTTTACAAATTTTAATCTATGGAATAGCGCCATGAAATGTAAGTGATTTCAGCCAAGTAAAAATTGGGTCGGTTAAAAACAAAGTGTCATAAAATTCAAAATAGTATCATTTAAGTTATATTTTAAACTAAGTTTTTATAGAAACACTATATACAGCAAAAATACCAAAAAATAGACAGATTTACCGTTTACTTTTTGAAATAAAAATAAAAATGCAACATGCATCATTCGTATTTTCAGCAGTAAATTAATCAATTTAGCCATAACGTTGTTTTAATTTTAAAATTGAAGGATGTGCATACAATTTTCAACATATTTAACAATAAACATAGCTTATGTGCTATATTAAATCAAATTACGTTAGAAAAGAAATAAAACGCGTCGCAAAAAGTATGCGATGTCGGCAGGAATCGAACCTGCGCGGGTAAATCCCAAAAGAGTTCTAATTCATCGCCTTACCCACTCGGCTACGACAACTTCACATCTGTGTAACCTTAAATTAGATTAATATAAATAAACAGGTAAAAAGGCTCGCTCGATCTTCAAAGAAATCGCGAAATCGTATTTTTCAGATGATTATTGGATCAAAGTCAATATTTATAGTGAAAATAATGTAATCTAAATGAATAAGTTAAACATATATCAAAATTCGAAGTTTGAAAAAAATAAAATGCATCTCTCGGAAATAAGCGATCATTGAAGATCGGCAAT